>NW_010429032.1:0-7401 GCF_000710305.1 Buceros rhinoceros silvestris | reverse complement strand
GAGTCCGCACGACCCCTCTCGGTGTGGGATGAGCGAGAGGAAGCACCCGAGGGCCCCTCGCAGCGGTGTGAGGGTCGGGGACCTGCCTTTGGGGGCGGATTACTCCCTTCCTTTCCCTTTTCGGGGTGCGCGTTTCCGTCTCGGTTTTGTGGGGGTAAGTCAGCTACCCTCCCTCCTCCCTTCGCATGGCAGCGCGTAGGAGTGTGCATGTGGGCGTGCATATGTGTATGTACAAGCTAAGTTAGAATAAAGATGTAGTGTGTGGCCGTGGGAAGAGAAGTTGTTGTCCTGGGACTTCTAAATTGGGGCAGACAAAGCAAAAGTGACCCGCTGTAGAATGCGCCCGGTGTGCTGGGGGGGAGCAATGGAGGGAGGGAATAGAGGGGATGGTACCTCAAGATTTTGTTTTGTTTTTACTCCCCCTGCCCCACCCTCCTTGAATTTATATTTCAGAGCTGTTTTATAAAATGGTGACCGTCATTCTGAGCCAAGTATAGGGAGGATTGCAGAAAAGAGGAGTAGGGCCTTTTTGCTAAAGATTACATCAAGTGGTTGAAATGATTTTTAGTCTTTTATCTGCACGTTGCCTTTTATCTGTATTGCCAGACCTGCTGTAAAATAGTGAAGGTACTGGGGGAAAAAAAGCATTTTTTCACTTTTTAAATTACTTGGCTCTTGATATCTTAGCTTTACATTCAGTCAGTTTGGACAACGGCTTTAGATCTGCATTGACATTATGCGGCAGTGCTAGTGTTGCAAGCACTGCAGGGAAATGTTCATTTTAGCACCTGTTTTTACAGTGAAAATGCTCAAAGAAAAATGTATTGTTTAGTTTCATCAGAAATACAGTGAGGTGGTTTGGGGCTGGGCAGGATTGCCTCAATAATAACTGTCATATATACTGTTTTTGTAACATGTCTATAATTTAGAATATGATGGAGAGGAGAGACCATCTTTGAGACGGCTATGTGTAGTATTAAAGAAAGTAAAATTATAGCAGTGGAATGAAGCTAATAGACTTATGAAAAGAGCATCATGGAATTCATTCTAACTACAAAAATGTCACTAAGAGAAAAACAACCTACACATTGCATGGCAAGCCTTTGAGCTGGATTTAATTTTTCTGTGTCTGGATACTTTACTCTCCCTCAACTTCATGGGTGGGTTTTTGTTTTGGAGGATAGGTGCTACTAAAATGAGCTGAACATATTTTTTGAAGTGGACTTTGGAACAAGGAGTTGAGTAGTCTTGCAGGTTGTTGATTCTTGTCTTACAGATGTTTATGCTTTGAAATTTTACCTGCATTTGATGTCCTGTAGAAACCAGTGGGACTGCTTCTGCTTAAAACCGAAGTGTATGCATGAATGTGGCATGGGAGTCTTCAATGTTCATTATTCTAGCTCTGCTTGATTATTTGCAAGCTGTCAGTATCCTCTTAACTGCATCTGAAAGCCTCCACTTAATACTGGTTTAAGTTCTTGGTTTTGGTTGGTTTTTTGCTGCTTTATTCCTTGTAATTTTCAATGATGTTTATACTTCTGTATTAAAATTTTAATTTCTGCTTCAGATAGGACTGTGTATATTGCTGTGGGGAAGTACAAGAAAAGTGGGATTAGGTGACAGGAATTTCTAGTGTTAGTATCAATAATGATGCTGTTGAACAAGAAAATGTTATAAAATAGAGGGAGATTGGTTTGATGATACTTAGCATAGTGTGAAATCATGACTCTTACAGCTTAAAATGAAAAGAAAATTCTCTGGTTCATACATCTACAGTCACAACATGATTGTAAGTTTATAGTGAGAATAAATATAAAAATACAGCAGTAGAAAGCAAAACTAAATTATTTATTGCTGGGAGTTCTTTTTATTAGGTATTCAAAACCAGTCTTGATTATAAGTTCTTAAAAATGGTGCTTGCAGCCTGAGTTAACTGCTTTTATGAGTTTCTGGCCTTGCAGCCAGAAACAGTAGTGATGCATCAGAAACCCATTGTGGTAGTAAATTTTGTGGAAGCAATGTTAGAAGCTCATTCCATTAAAACAAACAAATGAAACCCCCCAAACCAAACAAAACCCCGAGAGTCTGATACGTGTATGTGCATATATATGCCTTTCCTTTGATGCCAGAACAATGCTTCATAGGCTTAATGATGTACTGTCCTAGTATTTTGTTGGTAGACTATTATTGGCATTGCGGGACTATGTTAACTTTTTATAAAACTTAAAGAGCCTCAGTACTAAGATTTTAGGATGGTGTTCTTTAAAATAAAAACATATTGATGTTTTACATGAAGTATCTCTTGTAAGCTCTTTGCTCCAGATGTAGTTATCTGGGTAACAAATGATTTGTGATATGAAGCTTTGTTTTGTTTTTCAGTTATGTCTACCAAGCTAGCTGTATTAGCTGCCCATTGGTGATCATATTTACGATGGCCAGCATTTTTTTAAGCAAAACAGAGCAACTGAGAGGGATTAGTAAACTAAGAATCTGAAAAGAAATGAAATTTCAGGTACAAGAATGGAAACTTCAATTAGGTCCTGTGTAAGGGGTTCCTAAATGGAGTAAGTGGTGGGATGCGATACATTAGCAGTGCAGTGTGGTTGCGCGATTACTTGCAAATAAATCCTGATCTTTCTGTAAAGCAGCTTTTTGCTGGGATGTGCTTGTCTTGAGAGTCCCCCTTTTCTGGTAGTGTTGTGCAAAAGAAAGATAGGAGTTTTCTGAGTTCCTGAACAAATGCTGGAAGTATATAAATCCAAGCTTTATATTTGGAAGGGAAGGCAGCCTTTTGCCAAAGGTGAAGGCCATACGGTAGTATGTTTGGAGAGACTACTCCTGATTATGTTCACATAATATTCATGATTGTTAACAGAAACTTTCTGGTTTTATTTTCTTTCTGAAGATGTCCTTTCTGCAAAGCTTAGGCAAAAATTTGTTTGTCATTTGTTTCTTCTTTTATATGCTTGGTTCAAAGTAAGGATGTTATTTTCCTGCTTAAAATATTTGCCCGGTTAGTGTTTGAATAAGGGGAGGTGGAGGGGCTGGAGTCAGGAAATGGCATCTTCACGTTGAATTATTCCTCAGCTACAGAGAGCATCTGTACAGTGTGGAAAGCTCTATAGGCTGTATTCTGCTAATACTGAAAATTTAGGTGTTGTTTTCTATTGAAGATCTGAGTGGCTTCCTATGCTTGTGTCAATAGTTTTCTGTAACCTGAAGATGCACAAATCATCATGAAGTCATATATGTTGGAATATTTTAAAAGATAGACACCTTGGATGATTTATCCTCCATATTTGTTTGGTCTTGCTTTTAGCACATCAAATGTAATTTACAGCAAATTGTCCTAGTCAAGATTTTTTTTTAGTGGCTGTTTGTAAATACTTACAGAACCCCTTACAAAAAAAAATCTGATAGCAGTAGTACTTGCAAAGCCTTGATTTTTTTATAAACATGTCCTTTGTTCTTCCTGCCCTTCCCCCATGTCTCCTACACAATAATTCTCTCCCTTCTATATCTTGTGATACCCCTACCAGACAGGACACATGCTTTGGCAAGTCTGGTATCTCTTTTGTATAATAATTGGTCAGCTGGCTGCTGCCAAACAGGGTATTTAATGGATGAGTTATGTTTGTGGGGGCACTGATTTGAGTTTTCACACAATTTCTCGAAATCTGGTTAATCTCTAAGACTTCCTTGGTTTCAGTTTGCCTGGAGTCTTGGACTTAGTGGAAATATTACCTGGAGTGGAAGAATGGGAAGAACAAAACATTGCTATTGCTTTTTAAATTGGGTGTGAATGAATCAGTGTTCTAAGTAGCTTATGGTATCCATTGCCTGATGGTAGTATTGTTGTCATGATATGAAAGGATTTTGCCTTATTAGAGTTACGTAGAGAATAACAAGTCCATTTGAAACCAGATTTTGTTGGTTCTGAGAAGTAGTTGAAATTGCTATTGACTTCTGCTGTGAGAGAGTGGTATAGATACCCCTTGTACGCCTTTCTACTGTTAAAATGTTCTTTTTATTGGACAACTGTGTATTGCTGCCTCATTGTCTTTAGTATAAAAGAGATATTTGTAACAAATTTAAATAGTAGTTTGAGCAACACTGCTTCTGTTTACTTTCAACTTTTAAAACAAGCATGGACTTTAAAAATGTGTAGGCAAAGGCTGCAAAATTGAGTCATGACAGAAGAATGGTGGGCCAGATAATCCAGGGAAAATTTGGGAATATATGACAAAAGTGAAAATAACCATGGCAGGAACATAAGGGTAGGTATGGAATGCAAATAGTAAAAACATTAATGACAAGTGGAGATCAGGAATACTGCATTTTATGGTGTACTAAGGTTGAAGGGATGTTAGGAAATGGCAGCTATTTAGAAGTAATTAGGCATGGTAAAAATACTCTTCTTATCACCTGGTTTCTTTTGTTTTCTTCAGTGCGTTGTGGACGATGATATAAAACCTGTTTAATTTTGAAATGGCTTGCTTCTAGGAAATTTTGAAAAATATTTAGTAGTTTCTTATTTTTGCATTATCTCATTTTAGAGTGCTAAAATGCTCTTCTGGTTCACAGCTGGCTAGCTGCAAGGCTGATGTTAGAATTCTGAAGTTTTTATGGCACTTTAATGTATTCCAGTTGTTTAATTAAGGCATTCTTTCCTAATAGAAACTTTGCAAAATTTGCCTCTCTCAACCTTTTTTAAACAGCCTTCCTTTCAAAGAGTGGAATGGGTTGCAGGATTTCAGTTTGACTCCACAGCCTACACTTGACCCAGTCTTGTGGTTGTTCCTATGCAGTGTGCTTTGATTTACGTCATGGGGTGGTTTTGGAGCACGCAAACTGGTTTACTTTTTGGTAAATTGATAGGTAGGATATCAGTGCTGATGAGCAGTCAGTCCATGGACTAGAGCAGAGCTAGTCTGAAACATCAGAAATAATGTCCCCTTCCCTCCCTCCAACATCAGGTCCTCAGTACTGAATTTGGTGAGTAGATGGTGATTAGTGGATGAAGACTGTGGTAATGCAGCTTGCCCCTTTGCAGCCCATGGAGGGCCACAGTGGAGCAGGTAGCCACACTGAAGTCTGTGGGGGACCAATGCTGGAGCAGGTGGACAGGCTGTGAAAGAAGCTGAAGCCCATGGAGATCACAGGCTTGGGCAGTGTTTTCCTGAAGGACTGCAGCCTGTGGAAGGGACCCTTGCTGGGTCAGGGGAAAAGTGTGACGGGCTCTTGTGGACTTACCATAACCCCCATTCCCCATCTTCACCAAAATTTCTTCACCAGAAGGGTTGTTAAGCATTGGAACAGGCTGCTCAAGGAAGATGTTGAGTCACCATCCCTGCAGGTATTTAAAAGCCATGTAGACATGGTGCTTGGGGACATGGTTTAGTGGTGGACTTGGTAACTGTTGGGCTCAGTGATCTTAAGGGTCTTTTGCAACTGAAATGTTTCTATGGTTCTACCTCCCCTGGGAAGAACCAGGGAGATACAGGTTGCATCTGGGGAGAAGGGGGAGTATAGGGAGAAGGTGTTTTCAGTTGTTGTCTTTCTCACTATTTTTTTTTTTTTTAAATTAGTTGTAAATTTAATTTTCCCCAAGTCAAGTCTGCTTGGCCTGTGTTGGTAATTAGTAAGTGATCTCAGTTTTATCTTGACTTAAAACTTTTTTGTTTTATTTTCACTCTTTGACCTGTTGAGGGGGAAGAGTGCACCTAGATGCATGTCTGGCAGCCAGCCAAAGCCAACCCACCACACTTGTGTACATAGGTCAACTTTAAGGAAAAAAAACCCAAAAACCTTCTTTAAAACACACTATTGATTTAAATAGTTCATTTTGTTTGTAATATGAACATGAATAAGAGCTTAGCTATCACATGCCGTGATCCAGGAGTAACACCTTGGTTTACCATCTTTTTTTAGTGGAAGTAGTTAAAACTGTCTCTTACTCCACTGTCTCTAGATGCATACAAATCTTCTCCCTTCAGATCTCTAGTGCAGTGGTTAAACATTCTGAAATAGGATTACTTCCCTGTTTCTGCCCTGCAATGCTTGCTTTGTCATACCAGCAGTGTTGTGCAGCACCACAAAGAACGAGTTTGGAAAACCAATCCAGCTGCATATTTTTCCTCTTAGCTGTTTTACAGCTGGGTATGTTTCTTGATCCAGTTTACAGCTTAGCTCTGCAAAAACCTTTTGCTCAATAATGGAAAGATTTGAGCAGCCTAGTCAGGTAAGACATGCACCTAAGTGGGTGTTGCTGCTTGAATCGTGTCAGGGAGTGGAAGAAGAGAGGCTGTTACGTGTCAGGGTGGTGGTTAGGGATCTCTGAGAAAGAGATGCGACTCTCAGTCAGAGACTCCAAATACAGATGTGCACTATTCTCTTAAGTCCCAGACACTATAGTCAGTAAAATGACTTTTGAGTCAAATATCTTTGTATATTTTTTTTCTTGATCTTTCCTGAGGAAGTTTTTTCTGAGTTTTTCCACAGCAGCTTTTGCCTCACTGGCTAGAGATGTTTAGTTTTTATTTACGTTTTCTGTGAGATGACCTGGTTCTGTATTATGTGACTCCTGATTATACCTCTCTTTTGCCCTCTTTCCTGCTGCTTGGACAAATTGAAGAATTCTGCAGCACCCAATTCCTTGCTTTTTTTACAACCAGAACAAATGTCATCCTTGGTAAACTGTCTTCCCTGAAGTTCAGCAACTGTTAAAAATGTCAAAGATGTGTAACTTCTCTGTTTCTGTGTGAAACACCAATTTAGCAAACAATTAAAAAAAACCCAAAACCAAATACCACCCCTCAGCCGCAAGCAGTATAACTAGTTAGACTTTTTAAGCAAGGCAGCAAAACACTTGACAGGTTTTCTGAATCCTTTTAATGGACTAGATCTTGAAGACAAAAAAACCCCTAAAATTGTTTAATACAGTTCATAGCAGTGAGGCAGCCACCACAAGATCATAGCTAATACTGTCTAGTTGCGTGTTACATATAATCAACAGATACCAGACATCAAAGTCTCAGTGTATAACAAGAAGTTAACTTTCTCCTTGATATTAACCTTCCACGCTGGAAACAAGATCATTATGGAGTTTGGTGGGGGACAAAATGTATGGGCAGTTTCCATTTTGTAGAGAAATAGCATTTTCAGTTGTCACCAGGAAGCAAATACTTTTAAAATGTAGAATGTTATTTAAAAAGAATGGTTATGGTATATGAGCTGTGTTTTCTGTCAGCTGGAGTTGGCAAGTAATGGTACACATTATGGAACTTGTCTATATCAGACCTTCAGCGTTTCAGCACAGACTTTGTGGTCAAGATATGGATGCCACCTTAGTCATTGTCCTGGGTCTAACGTGGTGGAACTGGATGTTCTTCTGTTGTCTGG
>NW_010429031.1:4442-8776 GCF_000710305.1 Buceros rhinoceros silvestris | reverse complement strand
AATTAATAAGTAATAGAGGGCTTTGGGGAACTGCCAGTTCAAACATGTACCATTAAATCCGTGGTATTCATTGTGAGCTTTCTTCTGGTGTGTCTTGAGTGTCATCACCTCCTGGTAGCTTTATCTGGATGTAAGACTCCCGACTGCCTGGGTTCTTGCCCCTTCCTCTCCTCCCCAGGCAGGATACAGAGATGATAAATAACTTTCCCAAATTGGGGCTAAGTGTGAAACTGGGTCTTAGTCATGGCCCGTAGTCAAATGGATGCAGTACTGGGAAGGACAGGGTGCATTTGCAGCATGGGCACTGGGACAGGACTGTGAGGCTTCAGTAGCATGCTCGAGCTTCTCTTAATTTGCCAGAAATTAGTAAAACATTATTTTCTGGAATGCTCTTTTTTTTTTGTTAAATATTATGCAATTCAATCCAGAAATTCAAGTTGCCTCGAAAGACATAGAAGTGAAAGAAAAGACCAGTCTTGTTGGAGAGGTATAAAGATCAAAAGTTAATCTAATTCTCCATGTCCTCAGAGGCCTCTGAACATATCTAAGTGTAGACTATAACGTGAAACCAGAATCAACCAGAATTGGATTCTAATAAGGTTTGTCTGAGAACTGACTGGGTTGTTTTGTGGTTATTTTGGTTTGTGTGTTTTTTGTGGCTCTCTTTTGTTTGTATTAAAGAAAAGAAAAAAAGAAAGTTTTCTCCAGGAAGCCTGAACAAAGTTGTGTGCTTTAAAAACATGTATTTCAAGTTTCTGTTTTTTTTCTCCTTTCTGTTTTCTATATGCGGTGAAGTGAAATGGATGATATAGTCTTGGGTTATCCTTGTGCTTTTTAACTTTTCATTTTATTTTTTTGTTATTAACTTTTTTCCTGTTTCCATTTTGCAGTTTATAAATATGCCGTAAATTATAGTTGATTTCTATTAAAGCAGAGGGAAAAGTGAAATGTTCTTTGGACGGTTGCACTAGTTCAATTTTAAGTATTCGGGTAGAAAAACCAACCACTTAGTGAACATTAGTGATTTCTATTTCATCCTGTGACAAGAAAAAATAAAATGACAAGTAAGAGAAAAAGAAATTGTAACCTCTATATATGTTTAAAATTACCCCCAAATACCTATTTGATAATAAAATATGTGGAAACCTCATTATAATAGTAGATACTAATTTTCAATTATTTTATGAGCTTCTGTAGTTTCTGTGCGTTATATCTGATTTGGCTTTTTTCTGTCCTGGGCATATGCAAAGCTGTTAACTTTTCATAGATAGCATGATGCCAGAGGTGATTTAGGTAGGATTAGTGAAAGCTGGGCTACAGGAGCCATGAGAAGTTACATGTGATAAGGAATTAAGGAGTTTAAGTATTCTCTGGGAAGCTGAGTGGGACTTTAAATACAGTGATACTTATGTTCCACTCAAGAAAAGGGAAAAAGATACATGACAAGAACAGCGTTTGGAGGCAAGTGACCCATTGGACACACAGGAGAGGGGCTGTGGAACCCCCAAATCTTCATTGATTGGCCTCTGTTTGCTTTTATGTCTATATATTGTGAGGGAAGAGCAAGCCCAGGTTAGGATAAGGCACTTTGTGGCTCTAGATGGTAGCCTAGGAAAGAAGTACAGACAGGTATGAGCAAGAAATGCGTGATTGATCCATGGTTTTTGCAAAGGTTACAGCTTGATCAGTTAATACGCTACAACACATAATGTGTTGTGAAAAGTGTGCGGCAAGGCAGCAACAGGAAGAGTGGTGTTTGAGTTATCCATCTTTACATCCCACACCTGAGGACAGGCTTAGACAAGAGCACCTTGCAGCCAAGGTGGGGTGGAAAGGGTGCTTGAACACACATAAGGGGGAAATGGGAGAGCTACAGTTGGTAACCTTATACTGGGGAGCTCTGTTTTTATAAAGAGTATCATAGGGTTATGATAGATAGAATTAGGGACCACACATGTATCTTGTTATATTTGTGTTTATATTTTTCACCTCCTTTTTTTCCCCTGATGCCCCAGGGAGCCATCCCAAAGACCTCATAAACACGAGATTTCATTTTCTAATGCTATTTTGTTTCCTGGATGGAAGACCTGCTGTGAGAAGACCAGACCTCAAATTATAATAGCCTTATAAATAACTCCCTAAGACAACAGGAAAAAAGAAAGCCTATGAAAGACAACCACAAATGCAAAAACAGAGGTGTTTGGGTTCTTGCAAAACCAGACTAAGCAGCTCTAGATAGGACATCATTAATTTAGTGTAAAGTGGTTTTGGGTTTCCCTGTTTTCTCGGTGTGCTATTTACTTGCGAACCTGTATCTCAAAAGTCCTCTGAGGTCTTTTACTTGAGTTTCATTTTCTGCAGTGTTTTGGTGCCTTTTGGCCTGTGCTTAGAGCCTGCTAGAAAATGGAGTTTCCAGGTAAAATTAAAAACAATCCAACAAACTGAGTAAAACAAATACAATCACAAATCAAGTAAAAATAGTCTGAAAATGCAACTTTTTCTTCTCTCTGGGTGAAATCGTTTTATTTCAGCAGACCCAGACTGTCTGCCTGCTTCCACTGGAAATCTGTGCGGAATTGGCACATCAGCTAGAATTAAAAACATTCCCAAGTAATCGGCATGTTCTGTCAAAACATTTGAACAGCTCCCATCTCCTGGAGCATAGCACTGCTACGGAACCAGCAAAGGGAGCTCTGCAATGTGCGGTGCTGGTTTCTCCAACCTCCCATCTCAAATCCACCTTTTTGCATAGTTACATGCAAAGTGCGTCAGGTTAAATTATACTTAGCTGTGGTGGGAGAAGGAGGTTTGTGAGAGCCTTTTGGACCATGGTGTGACCTACGTAGAGGCTGTCCTTTCTCTGTTCCCTCTAAGGCTGTGTTGTATATGTCCAGAAAAGTCAGGAAGGTGAGGCTATAGGACCCCAATATCTTCCTGTAGCAGCCTTGGTCGGTGTACTGGCCTGGGACAGCAGGGCTGGCAAGGCTGAGCTCCAGAAGTCCTGCTGAGCAGGAGAAACAGGATTGCCCCTTGACAGATGTCTCTGTGCCATGTCTCACTGCTGCATGACTTTCTGCTACATGAGAGCTCAACTTCCAGCAGAAAAGTTCAATCTCTGTGTTGTGGGATAGGGACTTTTTTTTTTAATGATTTGATTAATTTAGAAAAAAAGGAAGAAAATTGTAAGCTTTGTGTAGAAGAAGGTACACAGTAATTATAGAATGTAATTAAGCAAAGCGTGATTAGCCTTAACCTGTGCAGCAGGACGCTGATTACTTCTGCTAAGTACTATCTTAGTCATCTAGCACTGAAATGAAGGGGGTCTTGCTAGTAGGCTCTACTCGGTATGAATGAGTGTGCTGAAATCAGGCCTGCAGCCAATTTACTGGAGATGCTGTCTGTCTGTTATTGAGACCAGTTGCATAGAAATGTAATTGGATCATTCTTGTTACCAAAATTGATATCCCCTGACTGACCGCAGCTAAATGAGTTTTTATTTTTGCAGAATTTCTGGGCTGGTAAGGCATTGCAGTGGACAGCATGTAGTCAGTCGTTTGAAACAAATGAAGTTTTTCTTTGTATTTGGAACAGTGAGGTGTGTTAAGCAATGCTTTAATGTGATGATGAACTAGCAGATGGTGTCCTTCAAAGCTGCATGTGTGACAATAGACTGTTTGAATACCATACGTACTTGTTTAAGTCCCGCCCAGCAGAAAAATTCTGTGTAAATTAACAATGAAGTATAACAGATAACAACCCTATGTATGCGCTTATCTTACACGCTGCCCACGTAGCAATTCAGAGCCATTTTGACGAAAGTGGCATCACTGAGAAATGAGATGGAACAGAATGATCTGTGCCGTGTGGAGCAAGGAGGGCAGAGGTGGCTGACAAACCAGCCCTAGGTCTGCTCGAGTTAGTGACAGTGCAGCAGTCTTTCAGGGGGTGGGTTGTGAATATGCATTCCTAACTCTATTACTTATCCCCTGGGCCAGAAGAGCCGGATGTGTTGCATAGGCAACGTATTTAATCTGCAAATGATCATTCCTGATGGATCCCCTCCAGACAGTCCAAAAGTTACGTTACTGGGCCCCTGCCCACTCCACACAGAAAGACAAGACCACCCAATCTGGTGCCATTAGGGACAGGAGAAGGTGGAATTACTGTGTTTAGTATGATTAATAATTTCACATTTTATGCAAGCACTCTGTGGCCAAAATGCTTATATACTGGTGCCTAACGCAAGGCAGCTGAAGCCACACTGTGACACCCAAAGTGTAACCATGGATTCTCAACAGGAGTTAACAGGTATTGTTACTTTTAAACGTTTCTTT
>NW_010429031.1:0-4342 GCF_000710305.1 Buceros rhinoceros silvestris | reverse complement strand
TTTTTTCTTTTTAACGTTTCTTTTTTTTTTTTTTTTTTTTGGTTACGCAGAATCTGGCATTCTGCACTTGTAGATTGTGGCCTGAGCATAAACCATTCTGACAACATATGGTCACCTCTGGGACTGAGGTGTGGGCAGTTTACCACGGTATGACTGTAAGGGAGGGGAAAAACCTTTTAAAATCCTTCTATGGACAATATCCTTAAAAGGCTTTGAGACCTTGCACAATGATGAGCCCACCCCTTCCTAGAAGAGGTAACAGGCTGAAACAACAGTGTCAGAATGGAAGCCTCTTAATATATTATATTGCTGTCTTGCAAAGATCTGATACTCAAGTTTCTGCAGACTGTATCCCTGCCCTAACGTAGGAGCAGTCACTTGATTTGCTAAAAGCTAATCATCTGCAGAGGCAAACCTGGAAGAAAGGACGTGTTCTTACAGGGCAAGGAAACTAATGGCTGTGGCTGTAACAGTTTTGCTTCACTACCCGTTGACACCAACAGCCGAGTGCCCTCTGTTTTTGCTTGGCCTGGGAGCAGGTAGTGAGTGACTCCTTCAAGCTTGTGGAAAAAAAGAGGGTGGCGCTAAGGCTGTGAACTGCACTCACACCCAATGGGCTCTGGCACAGCACCACAATTGCTGCCACCTCAGAGCCTCTTGTTGCTGCAGAAAAAGTTTATATTACTTGGGGGAGGATAATGCCTCAAAACATACCTGCTGGAATAAATAAGCTTCTTAAGTCAAGAATTCGAACACAACATGCTTTTCTACTACTTCTGTAGTCAGTCTGGTAATTTTTGTTTGGCTTAGGATAAACAGGAATAAGTGTTAAATTCATGCTTGAAAGATTGCCCCTCTTCAGAGAAATTTGTTATCCTTTTTCTCATTTTCAACAAGGGAAACTTGCTTTTGCAGCAGAGATTTTGACATTAAGTGTCTTGATAGAATAATAGGCGTGAGATGGATTGCAATCTATTGCCTTAAGACTTTGCCAATCATAAACTAAAATCAGTTAATGCATTGAGTTAAATCTTGCTATATAGTGCAATGTGCTAGTAGTATTAAAAAAATCAATCCAGAAAAAATATTGATTATATTATCTCCATAGCAACAAACAATAATGGGATAATGTTAGCTTAATAATTGTGCTTTGTGAAAACCTTTCAGAATAATTACTGCATTGTGGACTTTTCACAATGTGGAATGCAATAATGCTTCTTCCTTGACTGCAGTCACCATCAGCACTGCGTCAAGAGATGCTGGTTTTGTGTGCATGCATATGTATTCATGGGTAATTTTGCTCCAGGTGAAACAATTTAGCAGACTATTTTGGGATCCATTTTTAAATGGACAAGACCACAAATTGGCAATTGTTTTCTATGTGGTTTCTTTTCTCCCACCTCCTCTGACAAGTGGCTACTGTAAAAAAAGGCCATTAACATTCCTTCTCCTGCGTCTTTCTTTACAAGGCACAAATATTTCAGCATGTAACAAAACTAAATGTCCAGCTCCTGTGTTAAGGATTTGCAGGAGAGAGGAACTCTGCTCTGAAGACAGTGTTTCAAAGCTGTTCCTTTAATTGAATTTCATCTATCTTTCTCTAGAAATTATCTGTTCCACAGGAGCCTGTATTTTGGAGGACCTGATTCTCTTGCGCATCCTGCATTGTCATATAAATAACCTGAGGTTGTTATGAATAAATACATATATATTCTTACATGTAAGTATGGGTGTCTGGGTATAACATTTTTAGCTTGAAATTTTAGCAGGAGAGCCAGAGGAATAGATCTATACACTCTTAATCTGGGTCTTGTTTTTATTTTTACTTCTAGATCAACCCTATAATTTCGATCTTGGATTAAACTGAGATTGACTCAAGTCTACGATGAAGTGGCCAAGTTTTTAGAGTGGTCACAAACCCCGTGTTTAAACCCTGAAGTTTAAGCAGCCCCTAAGCTGTCCTGTCTCTATGAATGCCCTCAGGGACCTGGCAGTGGATCAGGAGTCCATTCACCTTCTGGTCATGCTGCTGTTTCCTGATGTACCTGTTGCGCAGGGCCTGGGTTGAGGGATCAGTCAGCAGAGAGTAGGCTGCTGCCAGATCTTGCACTGGCAGGAGATTCTCCATGGCTTTCGTAGGGTGCCCCACACTATCCCCAGTGGTTTGGTGGGAATGCCCCTTTGCTTCCCAGGGCATGAGTGGATGCCATGTTCTCCAATGGTCACTCCTCCAGCCCCAGTGAGACAAGAACTGATGTCAGACAGGTTAAACTTTTAACACCACTTCTTAACAGTGCATCATATTAGTTTGATTCTTACTTCTGGACAGTACTTGTCCTTCAAATGGCCCATAATTTAATTTCTTACTGTAACCAGGGATGGGTCCACTTTTTTATTTTGAGGAGCCCCAGGAGAAAGCCCCTGCTTTGGAACTACAGTTTACAATATGTGACTGTCTTGGAGCCAGGATTGTGCAAACCCTCACTTTGTTACAGTATACGTAAGAAATGCAGTACAGTGCAAGCAGTGACGGTTTTCCATTTGAGATGATGTCTTCATAAGGAGCTTGATTGTGCTGCCGTCCGCTGCCATTATTTTCCTGTATACTCCCTCCAAGTTGTTGCTTTATGGGGAGGGTGTGATGAAAGAGTTGTTCTCTGCCCCAGGCAGTGGTTACTTTTTGCGAGTGGTCCAGTGCCCTAGGAATGTGGTTAATTCACAGGGAGAGGGAGGAGCAGTGGTTGTTCTCAACTTCATGCCTTGTGCCAGAGCGTCTAGTTCTGTATAGCCGTTGTGCTGAATGAGGATGCCAAGCCTCTCTCTCCTTTTCTGGGTTCAGATGAATGCAGTTATGAAAGGGCAGCGAAATGCATCAGTTCCTCTGGAAAATATCTGGTGTTTGCAGGTGTGTAGCATCGCTAATTAAAAAAAACCCCACAGATGGATTGACAAGGTGTTTTTTCTGATGTTGCTACAGAATCCAGTCCTGAGTGATGATCTAGAAACAGAAATGAATGGCTGACACAAGCCAATTAAATTTCCACCTCCAAAACTGAGCTCTGCTGTCTATGAAATTGTCACAGTTGTATCTGTGATTGTGCTTCTGCTTGGAACCCACTGTGTTCACCTAGGAGCTGGCCAGTGGCCCTGCTGATCCCTAGAGCTGTCCCAAATTCTCAATCCTTCTCTTTAGTTTCCTTGTGCTATCTCGGCTCCTACTGCTCTCCACAATACTCTCTCTAGCCTATGCAGGGGTTGTCACTGTGCGTTTCTATCTGTCTGTTCCTAATCTTTTGCTCCAGGGAGACTTGATATGGCTTTCTAGAAAGTATGTCTGTTTTCCTTGCTTAGATCCTACCAGCTACCACATGAACGGCTTGTGTTTCAAACAGCGTTTGGCTTCAGGACAGAACATGGAGAGTAACTTACCTTATGAAAACAAGGAAATTTTGTTGGAATAATTATTTTAAGGTGGTGAAGAGACAACGGCCTGGTGTGATGTGGCCGTTGGGCTGCAGCTTGTCTTGTTCCCAAACGGATAAAACTGCTCTGCTCTGAACAGGATATTACAACTCACTTCTGTCCATAGAGGTTTAGGGTAGGTCTGTCCTACCTGGTGGACTGTCAGTCTGGAAGCAGGATGAAGTATGCAGACTGTTTGTTCACGTGACTACAATGAAGATGCTTGTAGCTCAGCAGCCACATGCTCCCTCATGCCCTGCTGATTGTATGGGTTCACCTCAAGGTTCATGTGTATCAAGATGCCTTGTCTGCCCTTAATCTTGTAGCTTTTACAGAGGTGCTATGTGATAGGTGGTAGTGGAAAGGGACTTGTCAGGCTTATGCCTGGCCTGAGCATGCTACAGATTGCAGCACGCTCTGTTCTGCATCAGAGGCCAGTACAATATATAGGGACATTTTTCTTCTCTTATGTTTGAAAGCCTGCATCCATACAAGGTGGGAATTGGACAAGAGGAAGCTGGACTTGTCCCACTATATTGAAATACAGAAATAGTCCTAGTATCTTTCAGTAATGCATTAGGTATCATGACTAGTGTCTGCCACATGCAATGCTCTTTCCAGGTCTCTTCAGTTGATGGAGTACTCCGCTGCAAAATCCTGTGTGCCGCAGTGGAGGTGGAGTAAGTGAGAGGCTGCACCTGTGGGGAAGAGCAGACAGGGCAGGTGACCCAAAACTGACTAACAAGGTGTTCCATCCCATAGACATTGTAATTGGGGTAAAGCTGAGGGATCACAGGGTCAAGCTCTCTTGTTCAATGGCTGGTGTTTGAGGAGGACTCTCTGTTCTGCCTGCATAGAATCATCTGGTTGGAAGAGACCT
>NW_010429030.1:1745-3668 GCF_000710305.1 Buceros rhinoceros silvestris | reverse complement strand
GCTCATCCCTCAGTAGCCATCCTCTCCTTGAACTCCTGAGAGAACTGGAAGATTTTAGACCTTTCATGAAGGTGCGTAGTGTAGTTTTGCAGGACCAGCCAACTTCCAAGTTCAGCATCCCCTGCTGAAAAGCCCTGCCAAAGCATAATACAAAAAGAAAAGTGTTTTCCTCTGTAGCTGTCTCTAATTTTGGTGCTGGCAATCCACCTCACTCCCCCTGACAAATACCTCGTGAAACCTGCTGCCGTACAGCAAAAATCAGACGACGGAGTAAACGGATGTGCCTCTCCGTGGCTGGGATAATGTCATGGCTTCTACCAGAGCTGCATTAAAACTCGTGGAGGAGGGAGGAACAAACAGAACATGGGAGTGAGGTTCTGGTGTGACAGCATCAGCTGCAAAGATGACAGTGAACATGGGAACAAAGCACAACATTAAAATACAATGACCTTGGTGGGAGTGCTGGGCATGAGGGGGTTGCTCAGTGCTCAATGCTCTTGGGAAGATACTTTTGTTCTTGTCACAGAAGCAGATGCACTATCTTTAGCAGAAGAAACTAAAAAGCCAATTGAATCTGTCTACTGACTACCCAAGGAAGGAAAAATCCAGCGAGGACCCCATAATTAAAGTCAGTAATTGGGGGCACTAAGCCCATCCATTAATAAACCTACATCAACAAAGTAATCAGCAGTTTAAAGTCCGAATAATGAAAACATTAGGACTGCAATACTAATTTAAAAAACTAAATTAAGCAGTGGAGATGTGACTGTTGTCTCTGAAGATTCACTCGGTGTGTATGTCCTCAAAAATTAAATTGAATTTTTAAATAATTAAGTAGCTTTCACTGGCCTAGGGGGGAAAAAAGGGGGTTAATCTACATGTTTTGTGGTTCAGTTTTGCTGAATAATAGTGAGTTGGTTGTATTCCACCCACAACCTTTTAAAATCAAGCTGTAACCATGCTAGTCAGGAGTATATAATATCACAAGTAATTACTTTAAATATTCATGGGTGATGTGGTTACTCTGTCAGAACAGTAGTAAAATAAGAAGGAATAGTATCTTTTTGGTAGTTCACAGTCAGGTTTTTGACTAATAAATGTTTCCTAGGAGAAAAGGTATGAGCTGAAAAAAGCTAAAAGAATTACAGCAAATAATGGATATTATTAGTCTTGGAAAAAAATCTGGAAAATGTGATCTTTGCAAAACAAACTTTCTATTTTTTTGATAATTTCAGTTAAAATTACGGTTCGTGCTTTATTAGCTGGAAAGATTAGCCTAAATGCAGTGACACTTTGTGAGTGTTCTACTAATTTATCTATTGACTAAAGATGAGTTTTTGAAGCACTAAAATATGTCACCTTATCTAAGTACTATAAATGACAGGTCCTGAAGATTTTTATCTGACCGTAAGTTTTCCTCCCATCTCAACTTCTGCTGACTCAGTCATTCACTGGTCTGATAGTTTATGCCACAGCAACAAGGCATAGCGAAGAATTGCTACTAAAATCAGTGGAAATGCAGTCTGGGAGAAAAGTCCCAGTTCATTGGAAGTGTTTATTGAGGTAATTGGTAACATTTGGACAGCGGCTAGAGAGTGAATTAAAGATTTTGCCATTTTTTTAATGTGAAGTGATGAGGTGATTATTGCTGACTGCTGTAAAATAGATACATCTAAAATATCTTCAATAGCTTTTTTGTTCTGGGCCCTTCAGTTATTGAAATTATGCATCTGTCAAAAGCTCATTGTGGTACAAAGATGAAAACACCATTATTTTGGAATCCTAAATGTCACGGATCTGATGAAGAACACCATAATGAGGGGTGGGAGCAGCCCCATGGCTGGCCCCATGGCAGGTCAGGTTGGCCCTTGGGGCTCTGAGCCCCCTGCTCTGGGGGCAGATGTCCCTGCTCCCTGCAGGGGG
>NW_010429030.1:0-1669 GCF_000710305.1 Buceros rhinoceros silvestris | reverse complement strand
GAACCATCCCAGGTCAGGTTGGGCCCTGGGGCTCTGAGCACCCTGCTCTGGTTGCAGATGTCCCTGCTCCCTGCAGGGGGTTGGACTGGGGGAGCTTGGAAGGTCCCTTCCCACCCAGACCAGTCTGTGATGATGCAGAGAAGCCCCTTCCATAGCTCGTACAACTTCCAGTTTTTCAGGTGTTCATTCTGGAGGCTGCCCAGGCACATTGTGCATCATTAAACTGGGAACTTGCTGGCTTGTGGGTGATCTGCTGGTCTTGCATACCAAGTTGTAGTGGCTTAGTGACTTCTTGACTTCTCCTATTCTGGGTGTATAGTAACAACCTAATTCGGATGCTCCAGCAGCTGCTGGGTGTTGTTCCTCCACCACTGTGAAGGCTCTGGAGTGGTCGTTCCAGCAAGGGCTTGGCTGGGCTCAGTCCCGTGGCTGACATAGCCAGAGCCAAAGGGTGACTGGAAACCAAGGGGAATAATTTCAACTGGTTAAAAACCCCCTATCATCATGTAAGTTCAAGACCATTTTGGGGGGTAAGTTCACTGTACTAGCTCAGTATTGCCCGATGTACCTTCAGTCATCTTGTTTCCAGCAGACCGTTCTCGCTGACCAGCTTGCCTTCGGAAGCGACAGTGTGTAGTTGAGGGACCTGAGTTAGTCACTATCTCAGACTACACAGTGAGATGTTGTTGGGAATTTGGTTGTTTGGAGGTTGCCTCTACCTCATTTGTCATTTAAATGTTAGAATTTTCCTAAATACCTAATTTAAAAAATACAGTATATTAAACTTAATCATTACAAGGATAATAGCATAACTTCAGGCTTTCAGATTTTTTGCAGCCTCTGATAGTGTGTTCTGTGAAATGGTGCAGTACAGCAAGTCTTTGGCATTTTCTTAGAGTGATGCATCTTAATCCTTTTTTTTAATCTTCAGATAAGATTGTTCTTGCAATTGATAATTTTAATGGTATTTTTTTATGGATTTCTAAGATGGACAGGGATTCATCTTTGATCAACAAATACAGAAAAAAACATGTAAGAGCATGTAAGTGACACTTCAGTGGAGATGCCTGTAAGAGAAAAACCAGAATTTTAACATACTTCTATTTTTGCATTATTCACTTCCTTGTTTTTAATGTTAGTGAATCCTTTTTCCAGCCGTTCCACTTAAAGTTCTTTAAAACACCAGTAAGAAGCAGCAACATCCACCATTTACTGTGTAACATCAGTAAGAGGAGGCAGATCTCCTAAACATCCCTTTTTCTAGTGTTTTAGCTCAGATTTTTAATTTAGACTCTTTGAGCTAAACCAGAAACGTGCTCTCAGAATGTCAGCTGCTAAATTCTGGTTCTTGTCTTTGTGGGAATGAGTTTTATGCTTTTACTGGAGATGAGGACTGATTTCCAGCACTTTGGGTCGTGAAAAGCTGCTGGAGTTTCTGCAGCAAACCACAGCCCAGGGATACCCAGGTGTCAAACACTGCGGTGTCTGAGGTGACTGCACTGTCAGATGGGAAACAGCTTCTGCAGCGGAACTAGAAATTCAGATCAATTCTGTGTCCTGGTATTTTTTTATTAAATATAAAGAAAAACTATATACTTCTCTAATCTGTATTTCCATCATATTTAATTTCTCTTTTTCTGGGGGTGTCTGTCACGGAGGCACGCACAGA
>NW_010429029.1:3024-35068 GCF_000710305.1 Buceros rhinoceros silvestris | reverse complement strand
GGGGGGGGGGGGGGGGGGGGGAGGGGGGGAGGAAAAATAGGAAGCATATCTGAAATGATCTGATTTTCTTATTTTTGCTCCTTAACTCTAATTTTAAAATGGACTAATTTTAAATTGTCATATCTTATGCCAGACACCTGAATTGTTTTTAAGGAAGGAGATGAATGAAGCATTTTCCAGCACACGCATGGCCATATCTAACCTGAGAGCCACCATTTCTGAAAGGAAGTGGGGAGATGTCAGCAAGCAGCAGGAAGTGTGCCTGAGCCCAGCAGTCTGTGTCGGGTCCCTGGAGGTCAGACTGCAGAGCCTTTTGTGCATTTGTATTTCTACCCCTCTCCTTTTCCTTTCTCCCTCTCTATGTGTATTTTGTCTCCTCCTCCTGTGTGTGTGTCTTTGCATCTCCACTTTTCTCCCTCCCCTCCTCCAGATCGGTTGCCGGCAGAGGAGACCTCCAAAGGGCCAGGCACTCTGTGGGGTTGTCCTTGTTCCTCCAGCGTTTTCTGAGTCAAGGGTATCTCTCTGAGGCTTGGAGAGATGCTGTTACTCCTGGTGATGTGATTGCATAGCAACACAGCAGCACAGGGCGGTGGAGGAGGAGAGGCAGGGAGTGTACAGACAGCAGCGCTCAGCCTCAAGCATGCATCTCTGTCACAGGGACTCCTTTGCTGATTCACGGAGGCAGCCCAGTCACTGCTCCCAAAGCCCAGCGACCGCTGCTCCCACATCTCAGACCTGGTGGACTCGGAAGGTAGGCCATGACAAAATTTGTTTCTCACTCAGATCCTGGCTGGGCTGGAAAAGGGGAAAATACTGACGGATGGTTAACCTTGGAAATATGCTCTTTGGGGGGGGTGCGTGTGTATCCCTCCACAGTAACACTGTCTATGTATGTGCGGGTGAGGAAACTTGCAGAGAACAAAAGGAGGGTGTTGAGGGGGACACAGTGGGAGCAAGAGGGATGGCCAAGACCTTTTCCACAAGGGAGAGGCTGGGAACCAGTGAGTGATGCAGATTCCCATGGCAAACAACAGTAGCCAGCATTCTGATTTTACCAGCTTTGATTCTTTGCACACTGAAGGCTTATTTACCCTGGCAGCGTTTTTGCCTGAGCTGAAGGACTGCTCCAGGCGGGGTGTGTGGTGGCCTTCTGGTGTCCTCCTGGGAGGATTAGACAGCAGGGCAAGGCAGGGACCCAAAAATTTCTCGAATAGTAAGCTGGCATCAGACTTTAGTTTCATGTCTGCCCTTTTCATTCACTACTTTATCCATTTCAGCCTTGCTCCTCTATGTGTCTGCCCTCCCTTCCCCCAGCTCCTCCCCAGTCCCTTTCATTCCTCCTGCTTCCTCGAAGGCCTTTCTCAAGGCCTTATGTTGCCTCTCCCGACCTTCCCTTTGATGCAGGCAGCCCTGGACCCGCTGCCGAACCGCCTGCGGGAGGCACAGGACCCTTCCTGCTCCCCAGGGCTCAGCACGCCGCCCCACTCTCCATGCCAGACAGGGCAGCCTGGGCCGCGGTTCACCAAGATGTAGTGCCGCTTTGCACAACAGATTACCACCAGTCTCCAGTCCCGCCCGTTCCCAGCAGTCTTCCCTCCGACACAGCGTTGCAGACGTAGGGCTTTGCTGATGGAATTGCCAGTATCCATGGAGTCTTAACGCTGAGATTGCCCACGTGCAGTGACAGGGGCGCAGAGCAATTCCTCTTTCACTTTTAAATGCCATCCTGTATGTGGGAGGAATTGATGTTTGTTTGTGTTTTGGTTTTTAGTGACGAAAAAAGTCTCAAGTCAAACCTTTGTCAGTCTGTGTTTTACCTGTGCCCTAATCCAAGGTCTTCACACCTTCTCTCCTGCTGCTGCTCACCAACCTTTCTGGAAGTCTGAGAGTTCTTGCCTGATTATTCTCTTTGCTGGCTTTTATTGCTTGGCTGCAGTATCCTGCAGCAACACACTCTGCAAAGTCCCAGCTACAAGACTCAGTGGTGCTGGGAGGGTTCCTGTTTTTCTGGCAGCTGTGTGTAGCACATGTACCTGCCCTGGTGCCATCTCACATCCTCCTCTGCCAGCTCCCCATGCTGAAAGCGGCTTCCTCTCCTGCTGCGGGTATGGGCCAGGCAGGGCTCAGGTGACAAGAAGCATGTGATGGCACTCCAGAAAGGGACCAGAACACAGACGTGCAACTTCAAACCTGTCTTGTTTACGCAGCTCTGTGCCCAAGAATGTGGATGCCTGCAGCACTGGGATGGGAAGGTCTCAGAGTGGGCGCTGTGTTCAGGTCCTTTTTGTTAATTGGAGAAATTAAGGTGAGGACCATCTCTCTCAGGATTGATACCTGAGATAGATCAGACTCCCTAAAATTGGCCAGAACTGTAACCACGAATGGAGTCATCAGGTTGGAGTGACTCTTTTAAAAACTAAGTAAAGTGTGATAGGGAAGGGATTAAATGAGTGGGTTCAGACAAATGCCCCGAGTTCTGGAGATGTATGGCGAATTTCCGATTATACTGCTATCTTGAGAAATATATACAAGGCCTCCACTTTAGGCCGGTTGCCTATGATAAAAACATGAAAGAGGAATTGTAAGTCTTGCAAAACAAGATATACTGACCAGAAAGAATTCAGTTTTCAAAATAACCTAATTTTCATAGAGGTATAAAGATGAATCCTAGCTTTTCCGAATGAAGCCGAAATAGCTCCATCCCATTTTCCTTTGCTGTTTCCCTTAGCATAACAATAAGGTTGCTCTGGTACATCTCAAGAATAGAAAGGAAATGTGACTTCATGTGGCACACAGCCTGCTCATAAAATGCATGACCTCCTCAGAAGGCCAGAGAATCTTGTGCTTTGACTGGGAGTTTTACACAGCCAAGCCTGTTGGGGGCAAGCAGAATATTCAGTGCAGAGAAACAGATATTAGTTTGATGCTAAGAATGAGAAACAAAGCATCAAGGAAGCCAGGATTTAGCATGTTTGGTTATTGCTGTGTGGTGGGTATGCTCTTCTCACTGTTGCCATCAGTTATGTAGTGTGTGTATATATATGTGTATATATATGTAGTATATATATATATATACAGGTGATGTGTTTTTCACGATGCAGTAAGGCTCGTTTTCTGCCTCTAACAGCAGGGAAGGGAAAGCTCAGGTTCTTAGAGGATAAAGACAAGACTCAGGATTTTTTAGTGGGTTTAAATAGACTGGTTTCAGGGCTACTAGACACGACTGAGTCTCTGAAGAACTAGGTTAAATTTTTATGGTTGGTGCAACCTTCCAGTCATTAGGCAAGTTACTGTCCCCTTGCTGTCCCTTTTGGAAGGTTGAAGGATGCTTGCTGCTTCCTCTGCTCCTTGTGCCTGTAAGGTCTATCAGACACCAGTTTCTCTGTGTCCAGCACAGCAGGGCTGTGTGTTTACAGATGGGTCCTCAAGGTGTTCAGGTAATTATTTGTAGTAGTTGTATAAGTAAAGTATGGGGAGAAGAGATGGGAAGAACTCCTAGGCAAAGTGAGTTTTGGAGAGAACAGCTTAAAACCTAGCTGGGAGTCTGAAATGGTGTGTGAAAGAAGTTTGGATTTTAGACTTCCTAAATAAATTCCCATGGGTTATTTTTAAGCAGAGAGGAGCAGTCAGTTCTGCATGACCATGCTGTGGACATGCACCCACACTCCCCTAATTAGCTGGGGACATCATCATCCCAGTTTCCTGGTGCAAGACTAACTAGTGAAATTTTTCAGCTTGAGTTTTTGTGTGCGTATGTGTATTCTTTTGCTTGGGAAAATGGAGAGTGAGTCAATGGAAGAGATGTTGCTTCTTTATTAGGACCTGTGACACCTATTTATCCAATGAATTAAAATAACATTTTGGTTATAGCTCAAAGTCCGAGTGATCATTTAAGAATGCAGCTCGTTAGATGCAAGAGTGCCCTGCTTCTCCCACTCTCAGTGAATAAGGCATCTTCCGTGCCGCTTGCTCACTACCAGATTTAGCAAAGATTTTACGTTACTTTTTACAGACAGCTGCTTAATTGAAGGACCCTTCATTCTAATTAGTGAAGGGAAGCTGGTACTTAGGTGGAAGTGCAGTGTGAAGCCCAGCTGCAGCTTTGGCATCTGGGTTTTTTACCCCTTGGACAGTGGGGTTGTAAATCCCTGCTCATGTGGAAGATTGCTGATAGTCCTTCTCCCCTTTCCTTTTACACAGGAGCAAGTGAGAACCAGGAGACGGGGGTGTTTTGATTTGTTTGGGGTTTTTTTAAGTGTGTTTGGGCATCTGTTCCTTGTTTGTAAAGAGATCGAGACTAAGGACCCGTGCTGTAAGAGGGAGTTTTGTTGCCTGTACTCTTGGTCCTAGTCGGACAGTGGCTTCTCTCTCACTAAATCTTGACCTCTTGGGACGTAGGTCTGCTGGCCCTCAATCTCAGGCTTAAACTATTTACTTGTACATGCAGAAAACAATTTTTGCTGTAACAGGAAGTGCTATTGCGCTGTTGAGGGAGTCCTGCTGTCTGCCAGCTTGGAAGTGCTGCCTTCGTTAGCATCTACATGGGAGCTGGACTTTGAAACAGCCACAAGCATCCTACCTTTCCCCTTAAAGGGCACTGAGCATGCTGAGCTGAAATGTTACTATTTCACTTGTACAGTACGTTAAACAATAACAAAATAATTAACATTTTCAACAGCAAGGAATGTGCGTGCATTTCCATTTCCCTCATGGAATAAAGGTTAGACTGCCTTGCCTCAAAATGTTGCCAGATTTTTCCTTATAGGCCAAGATCTGAAGAGGAAAGTTTCAGCCCAGAAAGAACATTTTGGATGAAATCAGCAAGTCAAAGCATAAGCCTTGTGATGCAGAGACCTATATTCTGTATTTGCTGCTGCTATATGTGGTAGAGAGCTGGCAATTCAACATCTGACATTAGACTCTTATCTTCTGCGGTAGGTTCCTAATCCTGGGGCTTACCTTTAGGGGTACAGGTGAGTTGCAGTGTTAATTCCCTTGATATTTGGGAGAATTGGATCAGGGTTTCTAACAGGAAGATTTTAAACAAATGCAGGCAAATGGCAGAAATAGACTGTACAGCGTGTGTACTGGTGGCAAGCTGTCATCTCACTGTTGGCTGGGATGGAGAAGAGATGCTGCAGGAGATGGGGAAAAGCCCGTGCACCTGAGTGCTGCCTCTCCAGCCAGCCCATGTGGCTGCTCCGACAGGTCTGTAAGTAGGAAGAGTGTAGCGATCACTGAGTTGTGTGGCAGAGTTAAAGCAGAACTGGTTGAGCAAAGGCCGTTCCATCTGCCTTTGTCAGACTGCTTGGAAAGCAGCGCACTGAGCTGGGCTCTCCAGTGCTGAATCTGTAACAGGTACAGCTCATGTAGAAGAAGGAAAAAGGTAAATACTTTGTTTTGAATACACGCCACTGCCCAAGAATTCAACTTTTGAAATGTAGTATCAAGATTTTTAGCTTTATTTTTCAACTAGGGGATCATCATAATCTCTGACTAGGCTAAACAGTTGTGACTTGGTTACTAAAATGTTTGGAAGCCGTAACACAGCCCTGTGAAACATCCAGTGCTTCACTTCTTTAGGTGTACTAAGAGTAGAGGCAAGCATTGGGTGCTTTTCATGTGGGAGAATGCAAAACAGCATCAGGTAGTGAGGTTTTACCTGATCCTTTGGAGGAAGAGTCTGATCACCTTCGGGCTTGGAGTGGGGATCTCCAGCACAGACCAGGTGAGACATACCAGTGGGAAAGATTTTACTCTTGCTCTTTCCACTGCATGGGTGCAGTGCCCCACTGCCTGTAAGACTTCTTGTGATGTCCTGCTGTGGAAATTCTCAGCTGCTTCTGCTCGCATGGGCCTTCACGTTTTTCCTTCCATGCCCAGGGGATCAACCTCACTTTAAATTTGGTTGGATTGCCTGAGCACATCACTCCCTGAGTCCTCCAAAGGAAGACTTTTCAACTCCTTTTCAAGTAGAGGCTTGTAGTAGGCTGTGGGGATGGTAGTTCTAGTTGCCAACACTTAAATCTTTTTTGATTGATATCGTCCCTTGGATGTCGCAAGCTGGGTCTCCAGCACCAACTCAGAGCAAGGTGCAGAGGGTGGACGCTGGTGTGAGAGAGGCCAGGTGGATCACAGGTTTGGTTCTGCAGGGGCACAGGCAGCAGGCAATAGACGTTTAGTTAGGAAGCATCCACAAAACATGTACTCCACGGACTGCAGGCTGCGACAGTGCTGCACTGAAGTACTAAGGTAAAAGTGCAAGAGTCAGAGCTATTTCTTCTGCCATGGAAGAGGAGCAGAGCAGATCAAGAGCTTTTTTGCCTTGCCTGATTCCTTTAATAGCAGGGAATTTGGCAAGGGATCATAGGGTTTGCTTGCAGCTATGCCTCACCATCCGGTTGTCGCTCTCTCTGTTTCCCACTGGCTGTACTCCTTTGCGCTCGCTGCCGTGCAGCTGAGTTACTTCCTCGTTATCTTGGGTTCTCCATATCTAGGCTTTGGTTTTGCTATTGGAGAGTGGCCAGGAGCTGCTGAGCTGTTGCTGTCAAACCTGCAATAAGGTTTCTGTGTCAGCAAGGTATTCCACAAAACATGCTTGAGGTGGTGGCATTTGCTGTCACTTAGCTTTCCAGCTTGGTTTGTTCTTTGCTGACTTGCACAGCCTTTAGTTCCCTTGTACTGTGGCTCTGTATCCTGACGGACCTTCTCATCGCTGAGGGAGTTCAGGAGCCCGGCACTCGGGAGGTGAGACAAGGGCTGTTCTCATTTCTTTAATGCTGGCAGAGAGCGTGAAGACCCACCACGTCCTACATGTGGCTGCCCACCGGACCCCGTTACCTCTTGTCTCCAGAACTGCACCCACCCTGTGCATGGAGACTTGTCCTTGAACAAAATGGAGTGTGATCAGAGCTGGTGACTTTCTAATATAGCTACTGCTCTGCAGTGCTGGTGAGGGGAACGAGAGACCAGGCTGTGCTGGGAACAGGGGGCCTCTGTGCGTGGTGTTGGAGGGGTGGCTGAACCTGCCAGGCCAGCACACGTAATTTTAATTACGTTGCACTGTGCCACAGAAGGACTGAGGCCTCAGGATGGCAGCTGCAATGAGACATGGCAGAACCGCACTGGCAAAAGCCACACGGTAGAGCTCAATAGCATTCCTCTGATGGAGGCTTTGAGGCAAAATAACTTTCCATGCCTTGAGAATTGTATCATCTCACTGATAGATGAGATCTGTACTCATCTGGTAGATGAGTGTCTCACTGCTAGACTGATCCTCATCTAGAGGTCATTTAGGGCATCAGGGGTATCTCAGACCCCAAACAGCAAAAGCATTGGAGAAGGACATGGTGTTACCTGCTGTCAAAGACAGAGTTCATCCACTGTACCCTTGGAGTTACATGGAGATGAATTTGCCCAGTGAAGCTGAGGGGCTTTGAAGACCCTGGAATTTATAACTGTTAATGTGTCCTGATAATCCTCCCTGCACAGGTAAAGGAGCTGGGTGAGGGTGCTGCGATACGCAGTCTGCAATGTTCATTTGTACAAATGGGCAGGAGGGGCGGAGGACAGGACCTTGGATTATTGTTCTGTTGGAGAGCGCGGCACAGGCTGGTCTTCTGGAGAGGGAGAGAATTATGGCTGCAGAAATTGCTAAGAAATTTAAAAAATCGCAACAGGATAAGCTGTTATTTTAAGTGTGTGTAATGGAGGGAGCAGTGAAAGCTCAGGCAAGGAAGTGAGGGATGTGAAAGCATAAGAGACGAGCAGTGTGTACCAGGGCCTCGGGGCTTTCTCCTCACCCTGCCTGTTCAACGTGATTGCTGGCTGTAGAGGACATGCTGCCTGCTCTTGCCCTGCTGGGACAAAGCAGAAAGTTTGTCAGCTGGTCCAAGCGAGCTGGGCGTGAAGGTGCCAACAACCTTCTTCCAGCGTTGTTGCTCCATCTGTACCTTAGAAGCAGCCCCATCTCCACTTGGACATGAGGTCTCTCTGCTGGAGCCAGGTGATAGTTTCCTTCTCAAAGTAGGAAAGCAATCCCCAAGTTAGGCATGGGTTGGACAGGGGACAGCACAGTCCCTCGGCACTACCTCTTGACCCATCACAGGCAGTATTCAAGCATCACTCTCGATTTGCTCATCTGACCTCAGATGTGATGACTCTGTTCTGGGCAAAGACCTTTGTAGTGTTCACAGCTTTCGGACATTAGGTCTTCATCCTGCTGTGAACGCGTTGGTGCTCGGCTCCTTTCATAGTGCTGCCACTGGTCAAATGTAGAGTTGTGGGATTAAGCTTCAGTTCTAGAAATTGGCCAGATTCAGGTAAATACAACCTTGCACCGTTTTCTCTGGGCTTCATTTTCTCATGGCTTTCTGTAAAGCTGAGATGATGCTGGCGGTGGAATAAATACTATTTTAGTGTATTCAGAGTCCAAACAAGAAAATAAACAGCGTTGTGACCAGAGGTTGCATTCCAGATCTACAGAATAGAGAAAGGGCCACTGCTGACTGGCTTTATGGGTCATACGATTTTAAAAACAGAATAAAAAAGGGAATTTTATAACTCATAAAAAGTAGCTGATACTGAGGTGCGTGTATGGGGAACAGAGGCTCTAGACAATTTTCCTTCTGTACATAAAATCAAAAAATAATATGTTTGAAAATATTCTGTGTGGATATGTCTATCATGTTTAATCATAAGTGTTTATGACAGTGAGATCCTATCTCTTCTCTTGGGCATCTCCTGTACTTCAAGAAACTCAACCCATTTAAAAAAGCAACATAATCTCTGGGACTCACTGTACAGCAAATTGTATAAGTAGATGGAAACAAAGAGTTGGATTTTTAGATGAGAAATGATTGCAACGTTAGTACAAATATATTTTAAAACAACATGTCCTTTAGTCTCCAGCCTTTGTCAAGCGGCACACGAGGCAGCTGGGCAGGGGGTCAGCTCCATGAGGAGGTGCAATCTGACCCGAGGACTCTCATGCTGCTTTTCAGGTGCTTATGCCGAGAGTTGTCTCAAGCCCCATGAACATCGGTTCTGATGCAGCCCCTGGTCATGCAGGAATGGTCCTATGTCTTCCCACAATGTCCTGAGTGGCACATCACGGACCAGGCGCAGCACAGCAGCGTTGCTGACCTGTGGCCTCAGGTAAGAGCTGGGTCTGGGAGCCTTTCTTGTGGCAGCTTTTTGCAGTGGTTGCAAATGTCTGAGGAGCAAATCAGGGCCTTTGTTCCTGGTGGCAGGGAAAGCAGCATCCCATTAACTTTCGCTTAATGAGAGCATTAGCTGTCCTCAAGCATTTTGCCTGCAAAGTGTTTCCCAAAGCAGAGCAAGAGAAACAACCTGCAGAGCTGGATTTCAAGCTTCCTTCAAAATTAGGAGCAAGAGGTCATGTTGACAGCTGTTGTATATTTGGTTTCCATCCTGGAAACTTTAAAGAATGACACCTTCTGCTGAAAATGTAGGTTTCTAGCCTTGCTGGTTGTAGAGAAGAGCTCGGAAATAAGCTCGTAGTGAATGCTGTGTCCAACCTCTTTCTATTCAAGTTATCTTGAGGAATGAAGAGTGGATGCCCATACTGTTGGTTTCCCTTCTCCAAGGATCTTTGAGCCATCAGGCCAGGTTCCTCACCGAAGCTGGGCAGACAAGTGTAGGTCTCTGGGATCCCTGGGTAAATGGCAGGGCATAGTGGAGGAGTACAGAAACACGCGCTGGTGACTGACTGCGAAACTGCCTGTGCTCTGCACTGAGCCGTCACAAGCTGGTTTAGCACCTTGTCCTGCGTCACACAGGGTGGCACGGCTGGGAAAATACCCCCGTGTCTTTGCTAGAGCGTAACTTCCCTTTTGCTGCCTGTAGCTGTTGGCCCCAGAGTCCCTCTCACCTGACTGATGGATGGTTCCAAAGTTTTCCTTGAGTGCTGGCAATGCTGTTCCCAGGACAAATGATGTCCCTGGCTCTGCCTTTTCCCTTTTCATTGTGTTTCAAAAATGAAGAGCAAAGGCTGAGCCTGGGGCTCTTCTCTGTTGTGGCGTGCCATCAGCCTGGACCTTTCCTGCCCCAGAGAGTAGAGGTCTGCAGGAGGAAGGCAAAGCTGTCTCTGAAGTGGCTCCGGCATGGAAGGATGAGGCTTGTGATTGTGTCAGGCTCTTGGTAACTGAGTCAGGGCTTATTGGCTCTGGGGTGTCTGTTAGTAGCTGCTGTCAGGTCAGCACATGGATGCTTAATGAACAGCCCAGCAGATGAATTGAGAACGGAGAAAGGTAGAACAAGACGAGCAGGTAAATGCCCTCCTGAGCTGTCTGAGCAGTCTAAGCCTCTACAAGAGGATCAGAGCCCTATGGGAGTTGTGTGGGGAGGGGAGCTGGGGCAGGATGCCCTGTGGGACCCACCACTGCTGAGCTGCAAGTCAACGCACAGGGAGTGTGCAAACACCCTCGGCTCAGGTCGTATCCACCACAGTCCCTGCCTGACCCTGGCATTCTGCTGTGTGGGCATCAGTGTGCTGGGTGCCATGCACTGGCTGGCTGGTGGCTCCTGCAATGCTGATGACAACCCACCTCATTCAAAGGGTCTGCTGTGTCATCCTCATCAGTGTATGTGTTGCCACCCAGCAGACAGCCTTCCTCTCTTGTCCTTGCTTGTCCTGAAAGCTGATGGCAGGCTACAGACTACCTATCCTTAGTTATGCCGTGGCCTTGCTGAAGTACCCTATGCCAGTCCAGGAGCTGGTCCTGCATCTGTTGGTTCTGGGAGGTGGTGGGGAGAGGAGGCTGGCCCTGCTGGTCCCAGAGGGAGAGACAGCAGCGGTCAGATGTGCAGGCAAGGAAGGAGGGATAGAGGGAGCTTTTCATTCCCTCCCTGTAGGTGGAGGAGAGCATGGAAACAATGCTGGGCAGCAGGACTGTGGGGGGCACAAGGAGCCAGCCCAAAGCCTTTTGGCAAAAACAAGCTATTTGCACCCAGTCTGGGCAGGCAGGAACATCTGTGCTGGCACCCATCACTGGGCTGGGGTGTGTTGGGGGCAAGGAGTGTTTCTTTGGCTTTTTGGGTGTTGGGGCTCAAAAACCTAACTATTTACCTTAAGGGCAGACAGAACTTGCTGGGTCCATTCCCTGGGTAAATCTTTTCCCTGGCAAATGCCCCTGGCCATCCTGCATGTGCCCAAGCATCTAAGGGCAAGGTCTCTGCTGGTCATCATCCCAGCCCACCATCAACTTTGCCATGCCCTTGCAAGAAAGGGTTCTTCCCCAGTGTCTCTCTGCACACAGCCAACTTCCTGCAAGGGGCTTTCCCACACCGGGATGCCCTGCAGCAGGCAGATTTCTGCCCCCTTTGTTCTTTTCAGGCAGCCATGATGGCACCACCAGGGTTAAGGCAGGTTGGAGGCTGCTGGAATGCCACCAGACAAAGCTGGGATTGAGGCTGGCTGCGAGGCACTGCCGCCTCCCTGCAGATTCCTGGGGAGTCAGAGCTCAGGGTGGTCCCACTCTGCTAAGCACACGTGGCTTGCCTTCTTCCCTGCTGGGTGCTGCCTGGTGGCACCCGGAGGGATGGAAGGTGATGCCCGCTCCTCCAGCAAATCTGAGCGACCCTGTGGTGGATCGGTGGCTAAGCACAGGTAGATGCGTTTGCCAGAGCCTGTGTGAGTGTTCTGCGCCTGAAAATAAAGCTGTTCAAGGGTGGAGGGGAAGTGTGGATACAGGCTGCCACTGCTGGGGCTCTGGGGAGGTTATGCTTAGGGGATGCTCAGAGGGAAAGCACTGCCTTTTCCCTCTGCTCACTTGCACGCGTTTTGTCCTAAGGAAGTAGGTGTTCAACACCTGCCCCCTGCTTGGCTGCTGTCACTGACTCATCTGCTGGGCATGATCTGTGAGTTGCAGGCTTGGTGGGCTCTTAACTTCTTAAATAAGGCTGGGAGGACCGTTTTGTCTGCTGAGCTGTGCTGCAGTCACACTTGCACCCAGGTAGAGCGGATCCCTTCCTTTGGATATCCCTGGGATGGAGAAGCGTTCCTTGGCAGCACTGTGGGGATAACCTGCTTCAGCGTCATGAGGATGTGCACATGCAGAGTATTGATTTTTCTATGTGCAATCTGCAGTTTTAGCTTGAGTAGTTTATTATTCATAGCCCCAAGATTCCTGTGAACTCTGTGGGTGATGGCTTTCTGTGGGGTTTTTTTTGACGCTCCTGGAGTGGCAGGGTGGAGAGGCAGAGACCAGCCTAGCATTAGATTTTTGAGATAAACCAAACTTAGCACTGAGACTTAGTGATCATTTGATTTCTCTCTGAGAACTGGCACAGAGGGGGTAATGTTTTAGCTATGTGGCCATAGCTGGTTGTCTGGTGGTTTCCTCCCCGTGTTGTTCTTCCTGTCTTGGTTGCTTCTGTCCCCCGGATGCCTCCAGGAGCCCTTGGACAGGACAAATGACAAGTATCTGCACATTCGCCTTGGAAGAGCTTCTGCTTTCCCCCAGAGGTGGCTGCCCTTCTCTGACAGAGGGTTGCCTGTTGTACGTGCTGTTTAGAAAGTGCTAATGCAGCTGATTATGGCTGATTAATCACCTGAAGATAATTGTCACAAATGAGCTCTACTAGAAAAGTAGCACGAGATTGAAATGCCATTTCCCCAGCAAAGCACGTCAATGTCTCACCAATGGAAATCCAATGTGTCTGCGTGTTTTGCGCAATAAACTACATTTTTCAGGGAGGAAATCCGCTCTCACTGAGTCCTGTGTGAGGTGCTTCTAGTCCTGGTGGTGTGTGTTGCTGTCATGAAATGCAACAATGTCTTTGCTGCCATTATGAGCAGGAGCATGATATAGCGCTAAGGGCTTAGGAGAGGAATTCTTCCCCTATCCACTGAGGATTTGTTGTCCAGGGATCAGCACCTGATTTTCCAGGCTGAGTGGCGTGGTGCACGTGGTTCCTTCATGTGACTGGGTTAGGATTTGCTGTCACCTGTTCCACAACCTCTCAGAGCGTCCTTCCCACTACTGCTCGTTCTGGAGGAGAAGCAACATCTCAGATTTGCTGTGCAGGCGAGCAATATCCTTGTGCTTCTGTAGACTCAGGTGACAGCTCCCAGTATTGAGAATGGCATAAAGGAGGTTGACAGGTACCCTTTAGTCCCTAGGATCAATAGGATCCACGGTGCTCATCTCTTCTTGAAGCACATCAGCCCTGTATGACATGGAAAGAAATCTCCATTAGCCCTGCAAGGACTGTGACACACAAGGGCCAGCTCTGATTTAATGCCCAGCAGTGAGATAAGTTCATTGCCATATACCTGATGAATGCAGAGCTCCTGTAGAACAGGAGATCTGCTGTAAGCCCTTCCTTCAGCTTTGCTCTTAGCATTGCTGGAGTTGCTACTGCATCCTTCTGCCAGTCTCAGCCACAAGCTTCCCTGGAGCTGCTGTCAGACCCCCCGGGAGCAGGGCAGCATCCTTGTGAGTTGAAATGCCAGGCAGGGTCAGGACAAAGGGTGGTAGGTGTCCACAGGAAATTGCCGTAAGCATTGCGCAGTGATCTCTGGATGCAGCATGGTTCTGTTTCTGTCCAGGTTGAAGCCTCGCAGGATGGTGCAGGACCTTCTTGTGTAAACCCCTGGGCTCCAAGTGGTGCCACTGGGCCCCAGGTCCCTCTGGAGATGAATCTTTGCTGGAACGAGATCAAAAAGAAATCCCACAGCCTTCGGTAAGTGTCCTGACTGGAGCAACCTCTGGGGCTGGCCTCGCCTTCCAGCCTTGCCTGCTGCATGTGCTTGTCAGGTTTTTAAACTTGCTTGTTTGATGAGCTCACATGTATGCATGGTGACCCTGGTTCAGTTTCCCCTCTTGCCCACAGACCTTGGAGACTTTCTCCCTATGCTAAAAAGCATCCCTTCCATTTCTACCCATCCTGTCTTCCTCTCCCTCCCCTCCTTTACTCCTGCCTGCTTTCTGCTGCTTTCTCCCACCTTTGCTGCTGTTGTCCTTGCGGCTCGTCTCTTTTCGTCCCACAGCCTTGCCACCACCTCCTCTGTGCTTGTCCCTTCACTGGGAACCCTCTCCACCACACAGTGGGAAACACACCTTCCAAACTGTCAGAGGTTTCAGCTCCACAGCCAGCATGACGGAGAGCTTAACTGGGGCATGTTAATTGTCTCCTGCCTTAATGCAAGGCTCCTGGAAGCTGCCCAGTCATGCAAATGCTGAGCCAAGCCCCCACTGCTGTGCTAGCCAGAGCACAGCCCCAACCCACAGGCAGAGCAACTCTGACTCTGCTCTGAGCTCCGGAGTGATGAATAGCCTCAGTTTCATATTCCAAGTGCCTCCACGAATCACCCCACTTTAGTGGTGCAGTGTCTATGATGGCTGAGGGTCGTGCACAGTCCATGCTAAGGTTAGTCACTGGTGAGGTCCTGTGGGTGCCCAGGGATCACCACCCCACCTGCAGTGCTGTGTCTCCCTTCCCTGGGGAAACCTGCTCCTCTCCTGTCTGTCTGACCACCATCCTGCTGTCCTTGCTCTCCTGCCAGGGCTCGGCTGGAGGCCTTTTCTGACCACAGTGGGAAGCTGCAGGTGCCTCTCCAGGAGATCATAGACTGGCTTGGGCAGAAGGATGAGGAACTCTCAGCACAGCTGCCCCTGCAGGGTGATGTCCTCCTGGTGCAGCAGGAAAAAGAGACACATGTGGTATGTTCCCTCACACCTCCCCTGCTGCCATTCACTGCTAAGGTGAGCTGCAGGTGGGCAGCCCTACCTGGGACCCCGCCTTGTGTCACTGCATGCCCACAGCCTATGAGTGCACCAGTCCTCGCTAGTCTCCATCTCTGCTTCCCGTGGAAAGGCAGAGCCCAAATCCCATAGCAAATACACATGGCATGCAACAGGTGGAGACAATCTGGTTTTAGACAATAAATCTGCAATACATCCTCAAGTCATCAGCAAGTGCTGCAGCTGGTGGTGGGGCCCATCACTTCTTTCCTAGTTTCCTCCTTATGTCCTACCTCTGCAACAGAGGGAATTGCCTCTGCTTGGTCTCTGCTTTTGGGATCCTGGGGCCCGAGCAGGACAGTTGGTCTAAAGGTGACCCGGTGGTCAGGACATGAAAAATTCCTGCAGTAGCACATATGACCATGATATCTGAAACTGGGGTAAACCCAGACAGATCAGAGTTTCCTGCTTCCCTGACGAGAGCATTTCCTTCTCACTCTGGCTGTTGGGCTTTTGAAAACAAAACTAAACTGTTGCTTATTGTTGCTATCCCTCGTTCTGGCTGACACGGGCCACTTCCCTGGCACACAAATAGCTGATCTGCAGACAGCAGCAGCGGGAGCTGCATTTGGAGTGGTGGGGAGAACATCCTAAACCAGCCTGCTTCTGAAGTCTGCCCCAGCAGATGTGCTGCTTTGGGGCATCTTGGTGGTCCCCTCCTTGCTCCTCCAGCAGCTGGACTTGTTGCTGAACAGCTACTGGAAGGACTGTTTGCGTGACCATGCTCTTGTTGCATGAGTGAGGAGTGTTTCCAAGCAGTGCCTGTGAAAGCATCATCAATAAAGCAGTTCCTCTTGCACAGCCCTGGCTCAACACACCCTTCTGGGCTCTCTGTTGTGCATCCCCACTCCAGCAAAGCTGCAGTGCAGACCTCTGCAGGAGCCACCTTCTTGCAGGTGGTCATTCCTTCCCTGAACTGCAAAAATATCTCTCTGTTAATTTCTCTTTGTATCTGCAATGAGGTTTGTGCTCTGGAGCGAATGAATCACTGCAGCCCTTGGCCAGGGGAAGCAGGGGCATGATTCTCCAGCTCAGCGTGCTGTCTCATCTCTGTGCTCTGCTTTCCAGGCTTTCATGGAAGAAGTGAAGTCTCGGGGACCATACATTTACTCTGTCCTGGAGTCAGCACAGGCTTTCCTTTCCCAGCATCCATTTGAAGAATTAGAAGATCCGACTTCAGAAAGCAAAGGTCTGTGGATCTCCCCCTTCCTTGTTCTCCCATGGCACAGCTCCTCCTGGGCTGGACCAGAGAGGATGGAGTGGAGGTGGTGTGGCATGTCAGTTCTCTGCCTTATATCATCATACGCCAGGCCGTTTCCAACTCTTTGGCCAAAAGTTAGACCAGTGCAGAGAGCTGCTCCTGTCCTCGGCAAGGGCAGAGACTGCTGAATGCAGCCCATGGTGGTACCCATCTCACGAGACAGTGTCAGATGTGCTGGGATGTAGTGTTCTACAGTGTAGCAGACGGCTTCTGCCTCTGAAGAGAGAGAGAGCAGACAGAGGTCTGTGGGGATGCTGGATGCCTAGGGGAGGTGGTGCAGAGATGGATGCTATTATCACCTGGTTTCCCTCCCTCTTCCTGGTTTCCCTCCCTCTTCCCAGTTTCCCCTGGGTTTTTAAATTTTCCTTTTCCCTACTGTCCCTCAATCTCTTGCCTATTCTCCTTTGGGCTGGGCTCTCATTTTTGCTCTCCACTCCTCTTCTTCTTTGCCTTCATAGATGTGTCTCCCCGGCACCGTATCCAAAACATCAGCCGCTTTGTCTGGAAGCAGGCAAACGTGGCCAGTGAGCTGTGGGAGAAGCTCACAGCCCGGTGTGTGGACCAGCACCGTCACATTGAACGGACACTGGAGCAGCTGCTAGAGATTAAAGGGGCCATGGAGGAGCTCAGTACGACACTGGACCAGGCTGAAAGTGCGCGCGAAACCTGGGAACCCATTGGGGACCTCTTCATTGACTCCTTGCCAGAGCACATCCAGTCAACCAAGGTACTTCAGGCTCCGAGAAGCTTCAACCTTGGCACCAGAGGTGACGATATGCTACTTCTCAGGAGAGCAGCACTCAGTCCAATGCAGCCTCATTACTTGGGGTCTCAGAGGCCAGGTCCTCCCTCCAACAGCCCCTTAACTTTGTGAGGGTGGATTTGTCCCTCAGTGTCCTAAGCAACTGGCTGTGCTGAGCACCTTGCCATGGCACAGACCTTTACACAGGAACAATGGCTCAGCATAGATGAGCCATTGTCCACATTCCACTTCTCAGGAGATTTGAGTAATCTCCAGCGTGGCTGGTTTGTTTTGTGGCTTTTTTTCCCAGCTAAGGTAGCCTGTGGGAGAGTTAGTCAGCAGTGTCTTGCCACCCACTAGCCTACCCTAGCTTGTAGCAGAGGAATGAGATCCAAGTCCTGACCACTTGCCTGCTTCTTTTCCTTCTTCTCCTCTCCTGTGCCTGTTCCCCTGGGGCATGGGACTCCAGCTGTTCAAAGAGGAGCTCTCCCCCATGAAGGATGGAGTGAAAGTGGTCAATGATCTTGCCCACCAACTTGCCATCTCAGATGTCCACCTATCTATGGAGAACTCTCGTACCCTGGAGCAGATCAACACACGCTGGAAGCAGCTGCAGGTGGGAAGGAGTCAGTACCAAACACTGCAAATGGATGCTGGGGAAGTGCTGTCACTGCTGAGCTTCAAGGATGATAAAGAAAGGCTTGGCATAGCAGGGATAGTATAGCTGGTGTTGCTAGAGGAGAAGAGCATCTGTTCAGTGTGAAGAAAGTGGCTGGTAAATCTGTAAAGCTCTTGAGCAGGAGAAGGCAATGGGAGGAACAAAGGATGCAGTCTGAGGAGAATCAGGATCTGGTGGGGTAGTTAATACCAGCAGTGACTTTGACAGTGAAAATATTTGTACAGGTGAGGTGGAGATGTGGCCTGTGCTGCCTCAGCCTATGGGAGGAGGTGTAGAGGACTGAGTAGACTGGGGAATGCAAATGCCAAGACAGGCAAGAAAGGGCATGTCTGAGCCCATACACAAGCCTTCCTGAATGAAGCTTCAGTCTGAAATGCCTGATGGGCTGCCACTGAATTCTTCTGTCCCATTCTCCAGGCCTCCATAAACGAACGCCTGAAGCAGCTCCAGGATGCCCACCGAGACTTCGGACCAGGCTCCCAGCACTTCCTCTCCTGTACGTGAGGGGGGTTCTCCTGGCTTCCTGCTGTAAGGCTACCTCTGCAGAGTGGCTTAACATGGGCTGTGGCACAGGAGAATGGGGTGCAGAGTCCTGTTGCTGATCCCAGAGTCATGTACACAGCTAGAAAAGGCCAGTGCCTAGTGCACGGGAAACAGAGCAGGCGGCGTCTCCCAAAGTTTGTGTTGTGCTGCCTCACCTTGTGGGACCAAGGGTGGATCATGAATATGGTTCCCCTTCAGAGCATAGAGCTGTGACACTTGCAGCAGCAGCTCCCAAGTGATGCTGGGACTGTGCCAGCCTCAGGAACTGGGGGGGCAAGACAACAGATGGCAGAAAAAGGCAGTTTCCCAAATCCCATGTTAATCATTTTGAGCCAAAAATGTGCATGTTAAGTAGGTTTTCATTCACGTGATGAGGCAGGGGGATGCTGTTCTTACAGAACCGAGCTGCTGCTGGCTGACCTGCCAAAGGATGGACAGCAGGTTGTGCTCCAGAGCTTGTGATCTGTCCTTGGAAATGCTGAGCCCTGCGGGGTCTCCAGCTGTCAATGGGGTTTGTTGGCTCATGTTTCTCTGCAGACCATGTATTCCTATCTGAAAGAAAGAGTGACTTTTTCAGTTGCTGGAATTGATAAGCTGACTGTGACAAGGGAAAATAGCTGAAGGTCATAAAAGGGCTTTTATCCTCTAGATAACAAACATGAGGTGACAGGCAGCTGGTATGGGATGCATCCTCATCTTCTTGAGGTACTGCAGTTGACTCACAGAGCATGAGTAATGGGAACAGCAAATGCTGTGGGAGCCCAAGCCTGGCCATGTGTGTGCCCAAATCCCAGCTGCTATGAGCCCTCTCCTCTGGTGACCACAGCGTTGCCTTGCACATCATCAAAAGCATCAGTAAGGGTCTCAAGGGTCCCTTCCTGTGTTCTTAGCTCAGCCAGATTTGGAGCCTCTATCTCAGGAGAGGCAAGACTCCTCTGACAAGACCAGCTGCTTATAGGCAGTATCTGCTTACCCGCTCCAACACCCTCAGTTGGTGATTTGGGAAGGCACAGCCTCCTTGGAGGCACCCACCTGCTGGCACAGTAGCACTGGGCTCTCATCAGAAACAGCATCAGCCTAAAGGAGCATTTGCAGTTGATCAGACATCTGTGTCTCTCTCCTTGCAGCCTCTGTCCAGGTCCCTTGGGAGCGAGCTATTTCCCCCAACAAAGTGCCGTACTACATCAAGTGAGTGTGCTCCCAGCTGCAGCTGGTGGTCTTCTCTAGCCCCGAGGGAACGGGAACTGGGGAGCAGTGAACAGGCTCATCTGAGCACTGACCTCCAGCAAAGTGTGTTGCCTCCAACCTGGCAGAGCCAGGCCTTCTCTGCCTGCTGAGATGCCCCAGATGAGGGGGAATGCTGGCTGGAAGGAGAGGGGAGAGTAGCCACAAGTTGGGGCATCCTCCCATGGGCCATCCCCCATGCTGCTGTGGCTGGGGAGTGTGCTCGTTGGGATGCAGCAGCCCCAGCATCTGCAGGCACTGGGAGGCTCTACCCAAGGGCTGGCTGAGTCCTTTTTTGAAACTCATGGCAGCTGCTTAATTTCCAGCTTGACTTTTGGTTTCTATTTTCCTTCCAGCCACCAGGCCCAGACAACATGCTGGGACCACCCGAAGATGACAGAGCTGTACCAGACACTGGGTAAGGAGACTGTCATAAAACCATTTGAGTAGCATCTGCGTTTTTGCAGCGTGGGGCGCTGTGTGAGATCCTGCCAGCCCACCTGCTCCCCTCTGTGGCACACAGCCCGGCTAAGCAGTGTGGTGTCACCCTTGCCAGGCTCTGCCCCTCCTTCTCCCACACACACTCTGCTTCTGTTGGTGGGGCTGGTGTCTGGGAGCTGCAACGGCTGCTTCCTACCCTGGAGATAAGGATGTTGAGCTGCGGTTTCATTCTTCTTTTCCATGTTGTTGCAGCGGACTTGAACAACATCAAGTTCTCAGCATATCGGACGGCTATGAAACTACGACGGGTGCAAAAAGCACTGCGATGTGAGTGCGAGAAGAGTTTCCCTCCTGCTGGGTCTCCCTCGATAGAGGCATTAAGCTAACAGAAGCTTTTATCAGCATATCAAAGGCAGGAGCCCGCCAGAGGACAGGTAGCTGAGGCAGAAGCTGCTAAGAAGATGAGCCTGTGTCTGGAAACTGAGACCAGGTGTCTGTGTCAGCACCTTTCTTTGCAAGCTTAGAGTGAAAATGTCTCGAGGGCAGGTGTCAGTCAAAGGGATTTGAGAACAAAGGGGTCCAGCTCGCAGTTACAGAGCTGTGGGATCAGGCAGGGGCTCACCTAGGAGTTCAAAGAGCCCGGAGAAGCTGTGGATATAACCAAGAGCAGAAAATAGCCTTGCTGGCAGGGACAGAGAGGATTCAGGGAGCCAATAAACCCGACTTCTGCACTGTTAAAACGAGGTTCAATAACTGGGTGAATATGATGCAATAACAGTTCAACACAGTGCGTGGCTCTCCAAGAGGCAGCTGCCCCTTGGAAACTGTTGAGCAGTTTCTGGGGGAATTGGTGAGCAGGCGGATGGGAATCTGATAGACGAGGCATCCTCAGCTGCTGGAGAGCTTCTGGCAAGGCTCCTAAGCCTCTATCAAAATTAAACAGCGTCAGGATGAGGGAAAACCACCTCCTGAATTAATTGTTCCCGATGGGGAGGAGATACAGCCAGACAGACCCTTGATATCTTGTGAAAGCCCTGGAAGAAGGCAGTGAGTGAGAGGCGTTTTGGTACTTGGCAGAGTTGAACCCTGGCTGCAGAGTAGTTTCATGACACTGGTGACTAGGTTGTCCCATACCCAGGGACATTCAGGGCTGATGTAGTGCAAATGAGGGAAAGCAGCAGTTAGCTTTTGCCACTGCAAAGATGTCTATGCAGCAGCAGCCGTAGAAACACCAGACACGGTGAGGGGAAGGGCAGAGAGAAAAGCAGAGTCCTTCCACGTGCTGCTTGTCCATCTGTGGTTGCCCATCTCTTGCATCTCACATGCTGCACTGGCGCCTTCTTGCCAGCTCAGAAATGATGTGGAAGAATGTAAGTGCTGCTTGTTCAGGTCGTACTTGAGAAGGGCAAGGAGGCTGCCCAGGCAGCTTCTCCATGATGAGAGTTTTTGTTGGAATGAGTAGCCATGTAGGAAAGAGGCGGTGTGGGACACGTCAGAGCCGCATGCAGTTGTGGGCAGTGTGGATGCAAGGCTGAGCAATTCACTGCAGTGTGAATTGAGGGTCACCGGTGCCACTGTCAGCAGCATTGACAGGGGAAGGGAGGACTTTTCCACAGAGTGAAGTCACAGTGTGTAAATGGCACATGGTCTCCCAGGCACTGAGAACATTAAATGGTTTCAGAAATGGAAAGGCTTTCAGGAAAGGAAGATTAACTGCTCAACATGGTAGCACGTACAACCTGTGACCACAGAGACCTGAAAGCAGGGTAGTCAGGGTAGCTCATGCTGTCCTAGCCCTGTTTTAGGTTTATGCCTTGACACCCACTGCTGGTCGGAGCTGGAGCCAGCACTGCTCCACCTCTGGGCAACTGCTCATGGTGTCCATGTGGCTCTGTGCCCCCTCACCTCCCCATCCAGCCCTGCAGGGACCTAGCACATGCAGCGGCTGGCTCTGCTCAGTGCCTTTCATGGGTACCGTTTTCTTGGCCGTGACTGGCCACAGCAACAGGAAAGGAAGGTCACACAGAAAGGTGGCTGAAGTTGAACTGTAGGTGGAGAAGTGGATGTTTTTGGAGGGGTTTACGGGTGGGAGAGCAATTCTGGGAGCTATGCCCGTCCTGCCAGCACCTTCCCTACAACGGAGGGGCTGAGACTGACCCAGGGCAGAGCAGGGCTGCTTCTTCCTCCTCTTGGTTCTCACCTCTCCTATTTTCCTCTCTGCCTCTGATCCCTCTGTCTGTTCTTTCTGTGCAGTGGACATGGTGACCCTGGCCACGGCCTTGGAAATCTTCAGTGAGCATAACCTGCAGCCCAGCGACCGGGCAATGGATGTGGTGGAGGTCATCCACTGCCTGACCGCCCTCTATGAGAGGCTGGAGGAGGAGCGGGGCATCCTGGTGAATGTGCCACTCTGTGTGGACATGAGCCTCAACTGGCTGCTGAATGTCTTCGACAGGTACCCGTCTTTTGACATGCCCCTGAGCTATGGGGTCTCCATGCTTGGAAGGAAACCTCTGAACTGCTCTTCCAGCTGGCAGCGCTGCAAAAAGGCCCTGGCCACTAGCAAGGGGGTGCCTGGTGTGGGCTTGCCTTGCTGACACCTCTGTGTTAAAAAACAAAACCCAAACCACCTCCAAAGCATTTGCAAACCTGTGCAATGTCTCACCTTGCAGTGGCCGCAGCGGGAAGATGAGGGCTCTCTCCTTCAAGACGGGCATTGCATGTCTGTGTGGGACAGAGGTCAAGGAGAAGTTTCAGTGTGAGTCCCCCTTCTCCCTCCCCCAAGGCCTGGTGTGGAGTAACCTGGGGAAAGTGGGAGTGCCTTTGTTCCCTGGCTTAGCCCTTCTTTGCCCAGAAAGAGCACAGAAAAAGCTTTCCTGCAGTGACTGATCTTCTTGCATCACCATCTCTCCCTCGCTCCCTCCCCAGGCCTATGCCGCCCAATTTAGGCGGCGTTTCTGCAGACTGGCTGGTGCTGCTGGTGATCTTGCTTGCATGGTACTGTAAGGAACAGCGCAGAGAAGGCAAACAGGCAACAGTTATCCAGCGTGTCCCAGAAGAAAAAAACCTGGGGGTGCATGGCTGGGGAGGAGATTTTAGACAAGCTGAAGGAAGCCCCTTTCCTCACTGCATTTTAATCATGGTACTTTTTGCCATGGGATACTGCAGAGGGTTAGCACAGGAAGCACCAAGGGGTTAAGCAGAGGGATTGGGCAGATTGGCCAGCTGTGGGTGTTCAAGAAGTGATGTATGTAACCTCTGTCTTCATCCTGGGAGCTAGAAGGGAGTACAGCCAAAGGTTTTTTAACCATAGCTCAGTTTTTCCCTCTTATTTGAGCTCCCTGCAGAGACAGGAATTTGGGCTCCTGGTCTGACCTACACACCACTCCCCCACGCCTGCATCCTGCCGGGTGTGTTGGGCATCACCTGTGTCTCTAACAGGGCTATGTGTCTGTCCTGCTGGCAGATCTCTTCAGCCAAGTGGCGAATGCTGGGGGACTGTGTGACCAGCGGCACCTCGGTGTCCTGCTCCATGAGGCCATCCAGGTCCCACGCCAGCTGGGGGAGGTGGCAGCGTTTGGGGGCAGCAATGTGGAGCCCAGCATCCGTAGCTGCTTCCGCTTTGTGAGTAGGGTGCCATGGCTTGTGCCATCTCCTCTGCAGCAGCTATGCTGGGGAGAGGCTCCTGGAAGTGGTGAGGAGCTTGCACCCCATCACAGCTGGGTCCCAACTCTGAGCAGCCCCTTCCTCTCCCCTCGCCAGAGCAACGGGAAGCCCGCAATCGAGGTGACCCAGTTCCTGGAGTGGGCCAACCTGGAGCCGCAGTCCATGGTGTGGCTGGCCGTGCTGCACCGCGTGACCATGGCTGAGCAGGTGAAGCACCAGACCAAGTGCTCTGTCTGCCGGCAGTGCCCCATCAAAGGCTTCAGGTAGGGGTTGTGATATGGGACCTTAGCCCCCAAAGGAAGTGCGTGGTGTCCTGCAGGAGGGACCTGAATTTGCGTGGGGGGAACCTAGAGCCCTGCAGCAACAGCGTTTCACGCAGGTCAAACCAGGTGCCAGCAGAGGGGAAGCAGCAGGATGCTCTTCTGGAGACTTTAGCCATCAGCGCTCTGGGTTCAATGGGGTGTGAGAGCAACACAGATCACCTCTGTCCCCTGCTTGGGCTTGGGCTCCAAAATGATGTGTTTTTCCTGACTTTGTCTGTGCCCGCTTCTCTCTCCAGGTATCGGAGCCTGAAGCAGTTCAATGTGGATATCTGCCAAACTTGCTTCCTCACGGGGCGAGCCAGCAAAGGCAACAAGCTGCACTACCCCATCATGGAGTACTACACCCCGGTATGGGGCTGGACTGGGAGGGTCTTGGCTCACATCAGGTCCCCAGCGGAGACAGCAACCTTTTAATGTTTAGGCTGGTATAGCCCCAGAAGTGGATTCCTTGTATTTTTTTGTTTCTCTCTGTGTGCTGGAGGTTGCCTGTGTCCCTGCTGTTCTGGGGCTCATGCATGGCCCCCACTGATGCCCAGCTTGGCTTGTGCCAGGCCCCATGACAGACTGACAGAGCTTTCGTGTGCCTCCTTGCTTCCTCAGTTGTGTCTGCCTCTTCCTCCATGGAGCTCATGCCCAGCCTGTAGGAACTTCTTTCCTGCAGATGTTGATCTGTAGTCCCACACTTTCATTAAGCAGCATCTTCATAATGTTTGTGTCTCTGCAGACCACATCCAGTGAGAACATGAGAGACTTTGCCACAACACTGAAGAACAAGTTTCGGTCCAAGCAGTACTTCAGCAAGCACCCGCAGAGAGGTTACCTGCCCGTCCAGTCCGTACTCGAGGCTGACTTCTCAGAGACGTGAGTTGGCTGCGCCCCAGGCTGTGTCTTTTGACCTTACCTGATACATGAGCTTCACAGACAGAAGCAGCATCTCTGCTGTGAGACAGGACTCTCATGGGAGGGCTGAAGGGGGCACTTGCTCTGGGGGTGATACAGCACCCAGTTCTTGGAGAAGCTGAGATTTCAGTCTCCTTCTCCAGCCTGTCCCCAGCTCTTCTCAGCTGAGGTGAGACCAGGGCAGTCTCTCCAAGCCCTAGCTTTTGAGTGCCAAGCCTTGGTGACCAGTGTGCGTCTCTTCCAGACCAGCCGCCTCCCCAATGTTACCGCATGCCGACACCCACTCCCGGATTGAGCACTTTGCCAGCAGGTATTACCACTGGGCACTGCCGTCACGCTGGGGCACAGAGCATGATTCTGATGGGTGTGGAGGGGTGTCCAGGTTAGATACATGGTGAGCTCCTGCTGCCTGCAGCCCCCTACATGCTTCCCAGTATAGTGCCTGGCAGGCAGAGACTGGCTGCAGTGGCTTAGACTGTGGTTCTGTTAGGAAGAGGCAGCTGCAGGGTCAGGCAAACCTGCCTGTGCTACTTTTGCTTCTGCCTGAGACACAGCTGGTGCCACGTAAGCTAGCAGCAAACGCCATGCATTTGACAGCATGTGTCTTGGTGGTGAAGCAGTCTCCATGTACCTTCCTGCTCTTCCCCGTATAAGCTGCCAGTTGGATTCTCAGCAGGCAGATCCCTCAATATCTTGCTCTGCCTGTGCGCTCACCAGTGCTGCTTGCACTCTCTCCATTGCTGCTGCCTTATGGTTTGTAATGCTTCTGCCCTCACGACAGGTCCAGGCAGAGAGGGGACCCAACGGAGCACAGGGAGCCTGTAGCTCAGGCCCTAGGCTGGAGCTGGAATACTTTCACCCCTTTCCTTTGCTTGTGAGAGGAGGCTGACCCAGCTGCATGGCAGCAGCCCTTTATTCCAGAGACTGTCACCCCAGAGCAGCACTGTCTTTTGTTTTCTAAGACGACAACACTCTCTAGAGCCTGTAAAGAGGGACAGACTGGTGCAGGCCAGCTGGGAGACCCTGCCAGAGAGGGGTCTTGTAGAGGCTGTCATAAATAGGGTGCTTTGAGCAGATATTCGGGGTGTCTCTGACCATATCTCAACCTGCTTCTCTTTTCTCCAGGCTTGCAGAGATGGAAAGCCAGAACTGTTCTTTCTTCAGTGACAGCTTGTCTCCTGACGACAGCCTGTGAGTTCTCTCTCCTTTGTCTCCTCCTCCCCTCCTGCTGAGTCAGAGCTCCCGTGGCTCCATCACTGCCTAGCCAGGACACAGAAATGCTTTCCTTCCCAGCTCCTTTGTGTATGAGGCTCTTGGGCACCCCTAGCTACTCAGGGGTGCTGAGCCACTTCTGAGCTCTAGACCTGGAGCGGCCAGAAAGCACTCTTACATTAAACCACCTTCCTCTAGGCTGTCCTTCCCCAAGGGCACACAAATTCTGTGAGACTGATGTTCTTCACTAAGATCTTTCCTCACATGCTGCAACAGGGATGAGGACCAGTACCTGCTGCGCCATTCCAGCCCCATCACTGACAGAGAGTCTGCGAGCAGCCAGCAGGTTCCAGGAAGCCTCAACATGGATGACAAGGGAGAGCTAGAGCGAATCCTGGCCCACTTAGAGGATGAAAACAGGTAGGGACATGGGCAGCTCTGAAAGTGGAGTTTATAGCATAAGGGGGAGGGGCTGGAGAAGCCTGTCAGAGCTCAGAGTGGAGTTAGGGGATAGCTGCTGAGGCTGGAGGATCAGAGGAGCAGAGTGGGCTTTTCTCTGCTGAGCCCCAAAACCTTTGTGGGAGCACTTGGTGAGGGTGTGGTCTCCAAGAAAGTAAGACTCTTCCCCAGAGCCCGTTCCCCTCCTGACCCCAAAACTGGTTGAAGCAAGCCCAGGGCACTGATGCATCTCTTGTCCCTGCGCTTCTCACTAACAGTGATGGTGCTGCTCTGGACTGCATGAGGAGAGGCTCTAGGCAGGGCAGATCAGCTTAGGAGGAGGTAATGCTTTCCCTGCCCTCAGTCTCAGCCTCTTAGGAAGCAGTAGCTTGTCTTTTTGTAAACCTCCTCAGTGGGTTAGAGCTGCAGGCAGGCCACCCTGCCCTGCAGGGACAAAGTCCAGGAGCGTACTGGACCTCAAGCTTCACATCTGGCAAAGCCTCCAGGGGTGTTTTGTCTCTGAGTCATGGGCCATTCCCAGAGCACAGCCGTCAGGTGTTTACAGCAGTCTCTAGAAAGGAGAGCGGTGATGCTGACTGAGGCTATGTGGCAGGATCCTCCAGGGAGAGCTGAGACGTTTGAAATGGCAGCATGATGAGGCGGTGGAGTCTCCAACCTTGGCTACAGGCTCCCCTGAATCAACGCAAGATCCATGTAACAATGAGCTCCTGGCAGAAGCACGAATCCTCCGGCAGCACAAGAGCCGCCTGGAGACCCGCATGCAGATCCTAGAGGATCACAACAAGCAGCTGGAGTCCCAGCTGCACCGTCTGAGGGAGCTGCTGCTGCAGGTACTCTCAGAGCAAGGATCTGGGGAAGGCTGTCCTTGGGGTGGGCTTTGCTGTGATGGAGCTGGGGCAGTGGCAGATGGTCAGAAGGGGCGGGGGAGGACAAGGACAGAGGGTCGTGACAACGCCCCTTCTCTCTTCAGCCTCCAGCAGAGTCAGATGGCAACTGTTCAGCAGTTTCTTCCTTGGTTTCATCTCTGCATCAGTCTGAAGGCAGCCAGGCAAAGGAGAAAGAGCACAACACCCCTGACACTGAAGCTGCAGGTGAGGACTGGAGTTGGGTTGAGCTCTTGGCCCTGCTCCCTTGGTTCAATGATGGCACAGCTACCTGTGCCCTGCCATCCCCAAGAGATGCTGGCTGGTGAGGCAGATGCCCAGAGAGCCTGCTCCACCTCCCCCTGCCCTCTTTCCTGCTGCAGATGAGGTGGAAGCCAAAACCCAGGAAGTCAGCATGTGCCTGGAAGATATCATGGAGAAGCTGCGGAGCGCCTTCCCCAGTTCTCGAGGTACTCGAGTGAAATCCCCCTCTCTGGCCTCTTACTGCTCCCTCAGATGAGGTTTTCCTCATGGAGCCCTGCCCCAATCCCAGCTGCCTGCGATGCCTGATCCCCTGCAGCACCTACAGCCATGAGCTATGCTGCCACGGCGCTGCTGACACCGGTTTGTGGCCTGGGGACAGAGAGGATAAGGAGGAGGTTTCACGCATGAAAAGAGAGGTGATCAGAACTGCCAAGAGTACAGACCTGCTAGATCCCCTCAGATGAGCTGTAAGGCAGCCTCCTGTCCTGCTTGGGACCCTGCAACCCATGGTGTTCCCCACTACGAAGATGGACAGACCTGCCAGCATCAAGTCTGAAGCCGTCACCTTGAGCCACCTTTTTGCTTTGTCCCTGTTCAGACCCCTCTCCATGAGAGGTCGATGACCTGGTCACCTGGCAAGATGGAAGGAATGGTGGAAGCTCTCCTAGCTGCTCACGGATGCCTCTTCTAAGCAGGGATGGGGACTGGGGGATGTGTGTGTGGATGGCGCTCCACTTGCCCAGTATGTTCTGGTGTCGGTCTTCCTGATGTCCCTCCCTGCTCCAGCCTGGGAGCAGCACTTGGTCCCTTGCCTAGACTGCCCATGCGCATGCTGAGGGGATGGGCTTGCTTGGTGCAAGCGCTAAGACGAGATGGGGAAGAGCTTCCCTCTCTGCCCTCGCAGATCCTCAGTCACTTTCTGCCATCCCTGAGCAGGATCCTCCTGGCCCTGCACCAGCACCATTCTAACCAGGTGGCTCCAGATCCTATTTTCCTGACCTCTCCATTTCTCTTTCAGGTATGACCTCCCTTATCTAACACCTTTCGTGAGCCAGAGGCTTTTCCTAACCAGCTACCTGGCTGCTTTCCTCCCCCTCCTCTCCCTACCATTCTCCCTGTGCTGCAGCGGACCTCACTCAGACTCCCTCTGAGCTGGTTGTGCAGGATGCTTGCCAGCTCCCGAAGATCTCAGGGGAAAACAGATCATGCAGGAGTGGGACTGTGGGCTCCCCAGGTCACCAGGAGACTAACTGAATCACACAGCCACAGTGTCCAAGCCTGGGTGGAAAGATGCAGAAGAAAGAACTGAAGTTCTGAAAGCTGCCTGTCTCCCCTGGGCTGCTGCCTTTGACCCGCAGCCTTTGGGGAATGCAGAGCTCAGCATCCCACTCACCTTCAGTTGTGGCCAGGGGCTTCCAGGTTTATGGGCACCAAAACATTCCTGGAGTCACCCAGGTTTTTTTAAAAACCCTCTTTCTGACAGCATTCAGCTGCCAACCCTACAAATTGAACCCTCTTTGCCACCCAGGGCTCCAGAGCCAGCCAAGCACATACACTGTCTGGTGGGTAGAGTGTGCAAGGTTTGTGGATAGGGATGAGTCCATATTAGAGCTTCAGCCCAGCTAGTAGCCTTATCTTGAGAGGGTCTTTGTAACAGAGCCTTATAATGTAATTTGCATATATTTCTACCTATTATATATATATTTCTGTACTTAAATATTCTCATGGACTCACTTCATTAAATTCTAATACTGTAAGTGCAGCTGCCCTTCACTTTCAGTTCAGCATAATATCTGCTTCTGCAGGAACCGGCACCTTCCCTGCTGTGGGGGGAGCTCAGCACAGGGCCAGAGCAGCAGCAGGTGCTCTGTCCTGCCTGGTTTCCAGGGGAACTGTGCCTTTGTCACGGTACAGAGAGCCTGTCCTGCCTGGACCCAGCTCCAACCCTGGGGAGCCTCGGCTCCTGCAGCCACCCATCCCCATGGCACTGCAGGAGGTGCCGTCCCTCTCCAGCCATACCTCCAGCTCTGGGGCCACCAGTATGCTGGCTGTGATGCAGGAGCACAGGCGTGCAGGCCAGCAACAGGACAGGCAGGGCATCTCCTTGCTGTCCCCAAATTTGAGCGGGACTGAGGGGCTGAATGCATTTGTTGGAAGAAGGCAAGTCCCACCAGGCAGTGGCAGAGGCTGTTCTGCAAGCTGGCAGGGTAGCTTGGTAGTGGTGGCGCATGGTCCCAAAGGCTCCCGAAGGCTGTGTGTCTCGTGCTGTGTTATGTTGAGAAAGAGGTAGAGTCAGGTGCTGCGGGGTGCCCCAGAGCGGAGGCTGGGATGGCTCTGATGCTCTGGGGCCGTGGGCTGCGGAGGGATGAGATGCCTGAGCCCTCAAGGCGTTGCTGCCTGCTGGTGCGAAGCATGCTGCGCAGAACAGGGCTTGGACGGGGCTGTTGTCACTGGCTGGAGTGGGATGCAGTTGGTGAGCTGTAAGGGGAGGTTGGGACTAAGGCAGCATGTTGGGGGCACGTGGCTCTGTGGTTGGCTTCAGCGTGCGGAGAGAGGTGTGAAGCAATGCCCACACTGGGGATTAGGTGGTGCGAGACTGTTTCACGTGTTGTGCTGCAGTGTCCACTAGCAGCGGTGCAGGTTGCTGTCCTTGTTGTCCACTCTCACAGCTGGGTGAGCAGCAGGGGTGCAGGAGCAGGGGCATTGGTGCTAGGCTGGTTGTAAGCTGTGTGTCAGGCTGCTTGTTTGACCATGGTGAGGGACCATATGCTAGCCTATGAGACCTGGCTGGACCCTTCCTGTTATCCCAGCGGCAGGATGGGGGAAGCGTGGGGAGGACCGATGTTTTAATCTGAGGATTAGGTCAGGAGTAGCCAGCCTGGGGGAAGCTGGAAGAAGGAAAAGGCAGGATGAGGACAGAGCTGCTGGCCCTGGTGCCAGGTGTGGGGAGCAGCAGAGGCCGGGCTGGGTGCTTGGGCTGTGTTTGGGAGCCAGGATGCAGCAGGGAGGGGAGCATGCTCTGGTAACCATGTACGTGGTGCTACTGTCCTCACTGCTTTGCACCATCTCTGCTCTGGAAAGAAAATAAATTTGTATTTATACTGAGACCCAGATCAGTGCTCTGGCCTCTTCTTTCTATCCATGGACCTCACCTGAGTCAGGGCAGCTCCCAGCACTGTCTCATTCTAGCACTGCTGCAGGGTTGCTAGGACATAAATGTCCCTATGCCCTGTGTCACCCTGGCTGTCCACGCCGTTTGAGGCAGACCAGAAGCTGTGAGCAGAGCTCAGGCTCCTCAAACACAGGTGCGTCCCTCCACCACCACCTTCCTTCATCCTTTTCCAGCAAGTCTGCTCAGGGCCATGTGGCAGCCTGAGGCCTGGGACAGGGGCTGCGTGGGGAGAATCTGTCTTCGTCACCTGGGTACTGCCTTTGTAGGAAACCCTTCAGCCTCAGGAAGGATGTAGGCAGTAGTGGGATGCTGGGTGGGCAGTCCTCTCCCTCTGTGCCTTTTCCCTGGATCTGCATTAGGCATATGCCTGGAGGTGTCCAGGTGCTTCTGCCCCAAGTGCTGTCCGTGTTCCCTGTGTTCCCAGGGCGCAGCTGAGGACTAGCCCAGGGAAAGGCTGGAGGCTCTCAGGCCCTCCCTGCTGCACGGGATGCAGCTCAGCCTTGGCTGGTGGTGAATCCTGCCCAGGACTCATAGGGCTAAACCTGCTCTCACCCCTGCCTGGAAGGCAGCGCTGGGCAAAGGCCTGACGTGGTGCTACTGCCGGGAAGTATGGGGACAGCTCTCACACAGAGAGGCGGGAGCTGAAATGGGGGTGAGATGCAGCCTCTTTAACTTACCCTCTCAAGGGCAGAGCAAAATGCCCCATCCCTGTGCCACAGGCTCCAGGGCAAAGCAGGAAGATGCAGGCTGTGATGTGGTAAAGCCAGTCACGTCCAGGAACAAATCCAGCATGTGGTGCCAGGGAAGATCTTTTATTTCTCAGCCAGCAAAGCTCAGTGGGGCTGAGCTGCAACACGCTGGAGCCAATGAGTCAGGGCAGGGAGGCATCAGGTGCTGCTGCGTGCTGGGCTGGTGGTGCCAGCAGGGTGAGGACAGCATTGTTTACATGTCACTGCAGGTCCAGTCCCCAGCCCTGGGTCTCCCTCTCAGGATACATCAGTTCCACTGCCTGTGCTCTGCCTCCTCCTAAGTGGTCCAGCAGCCTTTTCCCCAACCAGCTCTGCTCAGAGCTGGCCCTGCCCCAGGGTCATAGCCCCGAGCTCTCCGCTCTCACCTCACTGCCCTGGGGGTGCATCAGCCCCTTCCCTGGCTGCTGTGGGGCAAGGGGGTACTTCTGCCCCTCCAACAAGCTCCTCATCTGCCCCCAAGTGCCCAGCCTGGAGCACTGCCCCAGGGGTCAAGTTGTCTGGGGCAATGTTGACTTCCCCAGGCTTTCCTTGGCTGTTGCCTCCTCGTTGCTCCCTGCAGCTCCCCTCTTCTAGTGCCTCTCCAGGTGTTTCATCCTCCAGCTCTGGGGGGCCCTTGGCTGGCCCCAGCCCCTTGCTGGGGGACTGTGGCTCCAGGGCTCTGCCTTGCTCAGCCCCAGCCATGCTCCCTGTGCCAGCTCCCTCTGTCCTGCTGTCTTTCTCCTCCAGCCCTGCCGCCTCTGTCCCTGCTGCCGCCTCTGTCCCTGCTGCCGCCTCTGCT
>NW_010429029.1:0-2974 GCF_000710305.1 Buceros rhinoceros silvestris | reverse complement strand
GCCGCCTCTGTCCCTGCTGCCGCCTCTGTCCCTGCTGCCGCCTCTGTCCCTGCTGCCGCCTCTGTCCCTGCTGCCGCCTCACGTTGCCCTACAACCTGCTTTTCCATCTTTGCTGTTGGGCTCTCTTCCACTTTCTCTCCCTCTACCACATTCTTCTCCTCCCTCCTCTCTTTTTCTTTCTCCTCCACCTTCTCCTCCTCTTCTTCCTCCTTCTTTGCCTCCTCTCCTTCCTTTTTCCCCTCCTCCTCTTTCTTGTCTTCCTCCTCTGCCCCCCTTTCTGCTCCCCAGCTCCCTGGCTCTGCCCCACAGGTGCCCAGGTTTGCTTCTCCCAGTCCTGTCCCATTCCTCCTCGTTTCCACATCCACCCCTGCAGGCTGCCCCTGGGCTGTTTCTCCTCCCGACACTGCCCCTTCACACCCAGCCCCAGGGGTTCCTTGTTCTGCTGCTTTTGTTCCTGCACCCCCCTGCCCAGGGGTCTCCAGGACCCCGACCTGAGCTGCCTCTTCCTGCAGCGTCACCCCATGGCCACGCTCCCCACTCTCCTGCTCCGTGACATGCTGCAGCCCCCGAGGCAGCTGGAAGAGGCCCTGGTAGCGCTTCCGATCCTCCACGTATTTTTTCCTCATCCTCTCTCCCAGCTGCTTCAGCTCCTTCTTCACAGCAGCTGCCATGGAGGGGTCGAGGTGAGCCACCCGCAGGAAATCCTCCCGTGCCTCCCGCTCGTTCCAGACAGCAGCGTGGGCCTTTGCCCGCTTGAAATAGGCCTTGGCGTTGTCTGCCAGAAGAGGAAAGACCCCAGCAGGGGTCCTGCAGCTCAGGGCCACCAGCCACAGGAGCTGGAGACCCTGGGAACCCAGGGGCCACGGGACGCAGTTACTAAGCTGGGGAACCTGGAGGGGACGCTTCTTGTAGGTAGGGGTCCCATCATGGGCACGGGGACCTGGTCCATGCATGTACCCACTAGGGGACGTGGAGCGCAGGGGTTATCATGGACAAGAGGACCATCATGGGCAGGCTCTGAGTGATGTGGGACATCATCATGGGCAAGGGCACCATGGGGTGCAGGTAGCATCATGGGCAGGGGAAACCAAGGACATGAGCACCGTCACAGGCAGGGAGACCTGGGACTTGGGTTCTGCAGCGGACACGGGGATCCACACAACTAGGTACTACCACAGGCAGAGGGATGTGGGATGAGCATTGTCATAAACGGAGGAGCCAGAGGACAGAGCCTCTGAGGGTGGCGGGCACAGCAGGGGGGGATGGCAGATGCAGGGGATGGGTACCATTGTGTTTCTGGAGGAGCTCTGTCGTGTGCTCCAGCACCTCATAGTACTCGCCCAGCTCCAGCTGGCACTGGCAGTAGTTGAGCACCAGTGGTGTGACCAGGCTCTCTAGCTTCAGCCAGCCCTCCTCCCATGGCTTCTCCTGCCCGGGGAGCCACAGGGGATAGTTCACAGCTGTGACCACCCCCTCCTGGGCAACCAGGGCCCACAGGGGAGTCCTTTGCTGAGGAAAGACAGGCAGGGATGACAGTAGGTGGCTGGGTCCTGCTCACCTTGGCCTGGAGGTTCCTCAGGCAGATGACAGCCTCCTGGTACTTAGCCGCAGCCTGCCCAAACTCCTTGCGGAGGACAAGGCGGTTGCCCTCGCTGTGCAGCACGGGCACTGCTGCCAGCTTCTCCTCCTTGCTCATGGCCCAGGTGTCACGCTTGTACGCCGAGGGCTCCTCCACCTGCACAGGCAGCAGGAGCTGAATTGCCTGCCCTGGCTGTCCCTGCACTGGCAGCCCCCCCCATCCTCGCTCTTACCCGGAACAGCTCCATGATGAAGATGAGGGGCTGCGGCATCCGCTGCAGCTCGTCCAAGTCATCATAGCCCGTGCTGTGGTAGTCAAACATGTTGCCCATGCCACAGCGGTGCTTCTGCCCTTCCAGGGGGTCCCGGCCCTCTGCAATCCTCCGCATGCCCCTGGAGACCAGGGCATACATGCCTGTGTGCTGCAAGGAGGGGAAGCACCCGACTCAGCTGCATAGGGCCAGCCTGCACCCTCAGCCTTTGGGGCAGCCCCAAAGCCCTGGCTAAGTGATACCTGTGCCCCCTGTCCTTGCACCAGGCAAGGCTGAAGCATCTTTAGGGTGCACGGTCCTGTGCCCTAGCTTTGCAGAAAGGAGGGGAGGGGGCATCCATGTGCCCCTCACTCACAATGGCATCACACCAGAACTCGGCCACCTCCCCGATTCTCATAGAGCTGAGCAGCATCTCCCAGATCTCCAGCTTGAACATCTTGCCCACGATGATCTCCATGGGGATGCCAGCTTCCCGGCTGTCATCGATCACTGTCCGCTCAAAGTTATCCTTCAGCGTCTGGAAGTGGAAGGTGATCTGCCCCAGAGGAAGCTCAGCGTTATGCTGGGGCAGACACTGGGGTGAGAGACCTCCATCCACTCACCAGCCCCAAATCCCTCTGCCCCAGGACCAGGACTCAGGGCCGGCCTGCTCCTGGTGAGGCGCTGGTTTGATTGGCAGCTCTCCATCTGCAGCAGGAGATCGTGCCTCTACCTGCTCGTCTTAAACAGCAAGCAGATGGAGTGTCTTCCTGCCTGTCAGTGCTGCGCCTTGCAGCTTTCACTGGATCCCGCTTTATAACCCGGGACAGAGTGCTCCCACAGCACGGACCAGGACCTGGTGGAACCACACTGACCTGCCCTACCCACAGGCTGGGCAAATCTGGGAACCTGCCCCGGGGGCACCCCTCGCTCCTGCTCGTCTTAAACAGCAAGCAGATGGAGTGTCTTCCTGCCTGTCAGTGCTGCGCCTTGCAGCTTTCACTGGATCCCGCTTTATAACCCGGGACAGAGTGCTCCCACAGCACGGACCAGGACCTGGTGGAACCACACTGACCTGCCCTACCCACAGGCTGGGCAAATCTGGGAACCTGCCCCGGGGGCACCCCTCGCTCCTGTTGTGACAC
>NW_010429028.1:0-604 GCF_000710305.1 Buceros rhinoceros silvestris | reverse complement strand
GGAGTTAAATGGCAGGATGAATGCCGCCATATCCCCATGGATGTGGTTGTTAAAATCACAGCCATGTCTCCACATACTAACAATAAGAAGACTCAGGCTTTCTCGGGAGTAGTAGGCTTCTGGAGGATGCACATTCCCATGCACATCCCCCACAATCCCAAAGATCGTTAAACCAATTTATGATGTAACCCAGAAGAAAAATGATTTTGCATGGGGCCCTGATCAACAGCCGGCCTTTGTATTAATAAAAAAAAAAAGGAATTAATGCATGTCATGCTCCTGGGACCTGTGTGAACAAGACCAGAAATTAAAAACATTCTCTATTCTGCAGCCAGGTATTATGGTCCTACCTGGAACCCGTGGCAAAAGGCACCAGGAGAAACTCATATCAGCCGGCGTTTGTATTAAAAAAAAAAAAAAGGAATTAATGCATGTCATGCTCCTGGGACCTGTGTGAACAAGACCAGAAATTAAAAACATTCTCTATTCTGCAGCCAGGTATTATGGTCCTACCTGGAACCCGTGGCAAAAGGCACCAGGAGAAACTCATGATCGTCCCCTAGGATTTTGGAGTCGGGGATATAGAGGCTCAAAAGCCAATTAT
>NW_010429027.1:0-12033 GCF_000710305.1 Buceros rhinoceros silvestris | reverse complement strand
GGGCCTAAGGTAATTGTCCTGTTCAAAATCTAAATTTGACATCTACCAAGAATTTTGCCCCAGGTTTGAGAGCTGCTCTAATTGTTCTGCAGGATTGTATCAGCTCATACAAGATGTGTCTCAAAATGGTGACTCACTAGGTCCTTCTCCTTAATTCTGAGCAGAATTCTATCCGATTACGTGTACGTGCATAGTATATATAAAAAATAACACAAATAATAGGGTGTTATAAATAAATACAGAGAGGATTGTGGAATTACTTGCAAGTTTAATTGTCCACTTAGAATTTGTTGGTATTTAAATAAATTATTTGGGACTAGAAACAGTTATGGTTGTCTTGCTGAAGATAAAAATACAAATTGTTAAGAGTTACTGGATCTACGGTTCTGGCAGCAGCATTTCTTCTCTTAGGTGGGGATTTTATCTCTAAGCACTGTATTACTGACCATGTGAGAAAAATTGCATCATCTGCACACAACTAGACTTGGCACTCCTGAGCACTACAGATTTACTGACAGCACTATTGCAGAAAAGCAGTAAAATGTCCAGAATGTGGTATTGTGGCATATTGCTATTGCCATACACACTGTTATTGCCATACAGCTGCTACTGTTCCTTCAGATATTAAGCTATCCAACTGTTTGCTTAGCATCCTCTGCTACTATGATGAAAGTTTTCTAATACCATAAGCAATTGCTTGCTAAACAAACTGAAAACAAACCTTAAAATATTTCTGTTCTGTTCTCAGGTTATGTTTCTAAACCCAAATGATCAGCTGCTTCAGGGTCACTGAACACTCTTATGATGTAGCAATATGTTTTAGAATATAAGGAAACATATTTTAAAATATGAACAATTTATATCACCACCAAACCAATTTATCATAACAGTATTTAGTCTTGGAAGGTTTAATTTTCTTTGAAATAATCTTGAAAAACCGTTAGGAATCTCAGGTCCTCGACTGTGAAATTCCATGAGCCATGGAAAGGGTTAAAGAACGACTCTTGTTTTCTGGTATGCTCTGAGCCCACCAGATTGATCTGCCTGTACAAAGGAGTTTAGAAAGGCCCAGATTTGGCCAGCTGGGAATCCCTGCTATACCGTCCATATGTTTTAACAGGTGGAAGGGTTGCTCAGTTCTTTGCTCCTCTGCTTGGAAGTGGGATGGTATTTGGAAGGACCCAGGGGGTGCCCAATGGGCTGGACAAGTTCCAGCTCTCTGAAGCTACAACAGATAGGGTAAGACTGAGGCATTCACAAACTCAATCTTTAACTCCTTTGCAGTGGAGAGAAGTAGTTTGCTTCAGGGTCCTTGGAGAACAGTTAAACTAGTCTCCTGATCTCAGTCTCTTTCCAGTAACTCTGAGGGGAACTCAGGAAGATAGCTTAATTTGTTCTCTCTGCTGCACTGGTATAAATAATAATAAAATTCATGCTCATTTGCTGTATAGTTTCAGATTAAATTTCTACCAAAATGCATAAAAATCATATTCATCATTGTAGTTCTATTTTTATGATTCATGCCCAATTTACTGAATAAAACACACATGGAGGGAGAGAGAGAATGAGAAATCAAGTTAATACTGAGGAACTACGTCAAGTAAAGTCCTTGCAAATTCTCAAGGTCAGCAACATGAAAAAGCACTCAGGAAACCTAACAAGAAAGCAAGTAAAAATAACCTCATATTTATGAGAAGCCAGATAGGAGACTATGGCTTTGCATTTCCCATATTGCTGTTTATATTGCCTATGGTTTTTTTTGTACTTACTGACGTGAATCTTGGAGCAAACAAGCAGCACAAATTTGGACCTCATCTATGACAGGCAACAACTGCCACACAAAACTGAAGGGAGTGGTCATGCACTAAGTATCTGAGGATGGTATTTCCAGGGGAACCTCTCAGGACTCATCACCACTCCTCAGTCTGAGAGGAAACTACAGGCGAATATCCACTGGTAGGTGAATAGCAAAACAATGCTTACAAAATGAGAACTTCCTTAGTCCAGGTATATTTAGAACTTCGTGGTTATGTGAAGGACCTTTGCAACAAATCATAGCACATTTTCAATATTTATAATATACCTATTGTATAACCACACCACTTTAAGCTGGTGAACAATACTGTTGCAGTTTTAACAGGGTTGTGAAGCCGATAGGAACAATTTTTAACTGATAAAAGATGGAACACGTAATCTTCTTACCACATTTTCTAATCAGTTTCAAAGTAATTAAAAAATCTGATAAAATTCTAAATTCCTGGTGATGCAATTTTGCATAACTGTTTTGGAGGAAATTACAAAATTTAGAAAGCTTTCATGCAAAGCCTAACTTATAGGAACTCTACCCATAAAGAAGAAAGTAATAAACTGTGTGTCTTCAGTGACACTGATTTTTTTTTGTCCCCTTGAAGAAAATACGATCGCTGGCTACCACGATGGTTACAGATCCGTCAGGATATGTAAACTGGGAACAACCAGAGAAAGAAAATGGTGATGAAAGGAATGCCTACAATTTCTGAGCGTTTGAGCTGCTTCTGTTTTTTCCTGGGATTTGGGGCTCTTCGTGCATGTTAAGGAGAACCTCTGGACTCCAGTTGTAGAGATGGTAAATGAGGCTCCTTGGACAGGTAGGAATACCATTGCTGTCTCCGCAGCCTTTGCAACCCTTGGTCTCCTTAGGCAAAAGACTCACTTTCTCTAGTCCTCAGCAATCTCCAAAATGAACTTCTAGGAAACAAGGCAGATTTTAGATGGAAAATCTGCCTGTGTTTCAGAAGAGGTTTGCCCAAAGATGCATGGTCTTATCTATATTTTTTGTTAAAAGCAATTTTCTGGGAAGAAGTACTAACCAGCTCTCATCAGAACTATGGCACTGCAGTTAGCTGAAACAGTGACAGCCAATGAAACAGTGACTGCCACTGAAACAGTGACTGAGCAGTCAGGAATAAAAATAAAACCCTGGTTCACATTTCATTCACGCTCACAGAGCAAAATTGAGGAAATGCTGAGTAAGCAGTGTTTGACCACTTCTTTTATGGAATTTTTTATGAACTACTCCACTGATAATTAATATAACTATTAAATGAATGTCAGAAGCTGCAGTTGTTTAGGTCTAGGCTAATATTCCTAATTTATCAGTGTTTTGTGCCTATTAAGCTTTTAGTTCCTTTTAACTTCTAGAGAACAAGAAGAACTGTTCCAGTTCCATTAAAACATGATTTTGTCTGATTCCCAGGATCATTTCTAACAAGCTGTTCTACCATACCTAGAGTAAAGACCAAGTGTGTTTACTTTGCTGACATACTTTGATGCTGGACTGTGATCAGGTCTTCATGCCAGTTTCATTAGCTTTTTTGGCAGTTGTTTATGCAGATGATTATAAACCGCAGCTAATACATTTGCAGGGTCTAGCAGCAGTTGCAGGAACTGATTTTTAGGGGATTATTGTACTTCTGCGGGGACAGAAAACACAGATGTACACCATGTTCATGCTCTTCAAAGATAGCCTAACAGGTTCTTTAGGGTTAGTTTTTTGCTTTTGTTCTCCTTCTCAACATATCTGCTCTTCAGGGAAAATTCAGGAACTGGTGATCACTATTTTTAACCGTATTACCAGACTAGCATTTGTGTGTCTGTGTTAGCAATGATGAAGATGTAAGTTTCTCTCTAGGCAAATGACAATAGGCACTTCCAGCTCTGACTAAGCCAGCGGTGCAGGCCTTAACACCCAGAGCTGTGGAAGGTGGGGTTGAGGAGCTCCCACCATGGTGTATCTTAGAACAGACAGAGCCTCTGGGTTAGATTAATGCTGTTCTCTCTTTTCAGAGTCTCTCCTCTAGACTACCATTTCAGACAGACACCTTCTGAGCAGAGAAAGCTCAGGTTTTACATCCCTAACACCCATGGACCGAAGGCTTAGTTGAGTTGAAACTCTTAGGTGTATATGGTAAATTAATTCAAGAGTAGTTAGCAGTTTTTTCCTGGGTAATACCCAGGGGAGATGTAGATAGATTGGATTCACTTGCTACTAGACTAAGCATTAAAATTGTCACCATCCCAGTGCAGGCATCCGGAAAGTCAGACTGCGTCCTGGCCAGCTGGTCACCAGTCAGGCAAGAGAAGTTGGAATAGGCCATTCCTTGATCTCCAAGATTTCTACTGATTTCTAGCTCAGATCACGGTTTAAATCATGATGGTATATTTCTTTTGAGTCCTTCAGTTACTAACAGCTAGCATGTCAACCATTTCTACAAGTGTTTTTCTTACCTTTCACACCTTTTACTTATGTACTATCTCCCAGATCAAATTTTTTTTCAGAACAGGTAACCCAATGGCACACAGTTGTGCAGCACAAAAATGGATGGTAGTTCATAGACAACTACAGCATAACATGTTTCACCTCTGCTACCCAGCAAATATTTTCACTCCTGTTCAGCTAGCTTCCAGGCTAACCTTTTCTTCATGATGAAGACAAGTGCTGCTGATGTTGATTTTCTTCAGGCCCATCCCATTCAGTCCCAGATGCCCATCTGGAGTCTTTAAGCAAGAAAAGCTAAGCAAGAGTTGATGCGGCCATCTTTAGGGACATGAGATTGAGAGTCAGATGAGATGCAGCAGGCACTGATGGCATGGTGGAGAGTACTGGAGAGCTTCTGTATCTGCTGTCCTCAGGAGATGACCATACCATGTTCATGTTTCATGTTGTGTTCCTAGTACAGAACTAGTGACTTTGCACAAAGGCAGGCAATTGCAAGTCTGTTCTCCAGGTGGATTCTAGAAACCACTTAAAAGATCCAACTCATTTAAAGTAAGAGTTGGCATGAGGTTGGCATGAACACACAGTCTCTGTGCCTTGCATCTTTGTTTCTACATAGTACTTGAAATCAAGTATCTTATTGACCACTTCTGTCAGCACTTTTCTTTTGGAGAAGAAATAACTGAACATTTCTCATGGAAAGTCCTTGCCATGGGAATTGCCACCTCCTCTATAGTTCAGATTTGTAGCTTAGATAAAAGTCACATTTACTTACTCTAGGTTTTCCTTAGCCTGGGCAAACAGCCAAAGAAGAAAGACAGACAGCACTAGGATGGTTTGGCTTGTGCCAGGTTTTGATAGCGGTTATTCTAGAGCCTTGATAACTACAGAAGTCATAAATGACACAATGGTCAGTGTGATAATAATAATTAAAAAAATCTAAATCCTATTTTTAAAGGCTGCTTGGAGTTCACTTCAGGGCAAAAAAGAGCTGGAAATCACTCCACAGCAACAAATGTTATGTGATTGCACCAGGTGCATAAGAGATTTTAAGTGTAAATCTCTTTGAAGACATTCCATACGGGGAAAATGTCAGTTGGGAGGACCTGGGTGTTCTGGACCCTGTGGAATGTAGTCATGTACTTTGTCTGGTGATTTGGACAGCTTCCCAGCTACCAGCAATTCCACTGTGGCCTGAGACAAGAAATGAAAGACAGAAGTCACTATATTTGGTATAAGGCAAATATAATCTGAGCCATTAGAGCAATAAGTGGGTCTTTATGAGAGTGATGTGTGTGGCTCCCAGACAAATAATGGGCTTGCGATTCACCCGGAAGTTTTACCTCCAAGGTGCTCACCCTCCAGGTCAGCCAAGCTTTTTTAAATTGATATAACGGATAGGCTTGAATACCCATCTCTTCCAACAAAAGATGGGCAGTCAAAGGCTGAAGGGCAGCCAGTCCTCTGTCAGCAAAGGAGGATATACAAATTCTGGCTCAGAGATAAAGTATAGGCTCCAGTATTTGTCACTGAAGAGGCTGGAGGAAATAAAAGCAAGGACCGTAATTCAAGCCAGTTTTAAAGAGATATCAGATCTCCAAAGAATTAATGATCTGTTTTGTTTTTATTCCTTTTCACTAAAGTCATCTGCATATTTGCATCCATTGCACTGTGCCTGTATGCTCCTTTGCTCACATTTTGGTATGGTAACCTGGTACAATTCCAGCTGACGCTCAAATCTTCTTACCAATGGTCTCTAAGGACCTATGAAGAAAAAGTTATTAGGATATAATATATAGGACACTTTTCATATTAAATACAGAAATTCTTCAATTCCAAGAAGGGAAATAAAACAGCTTAGAAAACAATTTTATATGCAGCACATATTAAGTTTTGGCTATTATAGATCAGCATATACCAGTGAAGCCAGTAGAGCTACTCCAGATAGCAGCAGTTAAGGAATGTATTGCTCTTAATTTGAATATTTCTTTTTTAAGCATTACATGCATTTGACATCATGGTCCCACAACCTGTGCATCTCCTGCCACTCGTATGGCCCCATGTGCCATCTAGTGGAAAAGGTCGACCTTAAAAGATACTTAAAAGATACTGTCAACCTGAGTTAAGAGGGTTTGCAGTGGGAAATAAAAAGGAAAAAAAGAGTGCTAAGGAAAAAGGGAATCCTTTTATCTGAAGAGCAGTATATTTCCAAGTTCAGATATGTAAGTCAGTGGAGAAGAATAATATTCAACAATTTGGAATTAATAGGAAAATTATTTCCAGTATAAATAAACACCTTTAAATCTTTAACTGCATAGAAAGCAATACTGTCTGAGGGACAGAGTAACTTGTTATTCCAGTTCTAGTGACCAGTCTTGATTCCGTAAAGGTAATCTGGAGAAGGAGAAGGATGCAAAGAAAACTGATAAAAATAGAAAAATATGGGTGGAATCAGAATTTGAATGATCTTGAAGGAAGTAGTAAAAGTAATTCTTAGAAACAATGTTAGTTTTCCTGTTGACTGAACTGCAAATGCAAAAGAAAGCAGTGAAATACAAATATAGCAAATTATACCAGCAATTACTTCATGCTTAAAAAATTGGGTTTCCCATTTTTATTTTTTCTTCCATTATGCTGTCTCATTCCAACTAGTCTGCTCCAGAGATCCAATTTTTCTTTTTTCTCGTTGTAGAATACATCTCCTACACCTTCCTTCTGTCTCCAGAGTCTTTTCTCTCTTCTAGAGTTGCTTGTAGCTGTTCTTCTGATCCACTCTCCCTCGCTTAGTCTCACTTTCTTATAGTTTAGACTAAGACTGTGACTGCAGAACTAGTTTAACTGTATCACCTACCACATAATTCCTACCGAGTTCATCTTCACAGACACTTTCTCTCAACACTTAAGTCATGCTGGCAATTCATACTGTACTAGAAACATGTGGGTACAGGCAAGTCAGGCAAGTCCTCTCCATGGAGCCAGGACATGGGAGCAGTGCCCTTAGCATCACATGCTGGAAGGAAAGTTTTACCTCCAGCTAAAGCTTTTGTCCTGAGACCAGGTAGGCAAAAAAAAACCACTGCTGCTTAAATCAGATTGAACTAAGAACCCCACAAATTAATTCTCAGGCAAGATACCAGTATGTCAAAGTTTAGCACATTCTCTATGTCCTTGCATGCTTGGGTCTTAGATATAAGCTATTGGCACAGAGAAATAGATTTGTATGTATTTATTGTATATGCATATATATATTATATGTGAGTATATTGTATATTTATTGGATTATATTTATAGTCCCATAAACAGTACATAATTTTCCCTTCCTATTTAACTGAAATTTCCAGCTGAAAGACTCGCTGACTCCCCTCCTCTTGTTTCTCTCTTCAGGGATCTCTTCTTTGGCTAGATGAAGACTTAGTCTTCATACACTAGCATCAAGCAGACACTTGAAGAACAACCTAGCATTACATTTCTTAGCATTCTGATTCAAGACAGGTCTTCAATCAGCAAAGAAAATCATAACATGAATTAATTTTTTTTGAATTTTGAATTACTCCAGTTGCACTGCTAAAGCCCTGCCACTCACTGCTTTAAAGGCAAAGTTCTCTTATGAGTGTACTTCCAACCTATGAAATGTGTATAAATACTGCAAACATAATCCTGAGCTGTGGAGATTCTCTGAGTGTCCGTATGCTGGTATCTACTAAAGAGCTGAATGATGAGGAAACGTGACTATGCAGTTAGCTTCTCCAAGTGCATGTAGTGCATTAGCTGGTGCTAACCAAGGAGCTACACCTTTGTTCTCGCTCTCAACAAATTGTGTATATATAGGTTTATCTCACTTGTAGAGCTTGTCCAGGTTATTCCAAAAGTGTGTTCCCAAGAAAACATAGCCATAAAATACAATGTATTCCTTTGCTCTTCTAAAACATTGGTATATCATGCTAATTTCTCATCAGGGAGAACATAATACTCCAACTGCCCACGCTCATAAGAATAGGAAAGATGCAAGCCCCACCTGGGTCCAAGAAAAAGGATGAAATAAATCAGAAATATAACTAGATTAACTTAGGGTAGAGTAATTAAAAGATAAAGTGCATGAATATTAGGTTATAAAATTATTGGCATGAATTTATTAAAACACACTTCAGCAGTCAGAGCAGAATAAAAGCTAATTTGCAACTGGTTGTAATGGGCTTGGAATCGGCTTTAGTATTAGAAGAAAGTTCAAATACAGTAGGAAGGAAATGTAATACAATAAAGCAGTGACTCAGGGGGCTGATTGGGATAATGAAATGCATTTCAATGAATTCTGATGGGCAAAGTATTATTACGGCGGAGCTTATAAACAAGAGAGGAGTAGATGAAATTTGCAACAATGGTACTGTATTGTCACAGTGACTTTTATTACCATAGAAATTATTTCAAAGTGTGAAAGGTACTGTACTTAGTGTTGTAATGACTAATCTAAAGTGACAATCTCTATTTTACTGAGCTTTGTTGTTTGTCAGCATCCAAAGTGTAGACTCTGTGTCTGCTCCTTGACAGAACTGCTAATGATCTATTCTTCTTGTCAGCTGTGAGTCTCCTCTGTGTGTTAAGACCACGGAGCAGACAGACATTCTGCACATCTATTAATATGAAATCTGGGGAGGCTGTGGAAGTTTGCTTTTTTGCCTGCTCTGTGGGGGCCTCCTGTGGCCTGAATTAGATGGCTCCTTCTTTTACAGCCAGGCAAAAATAACTCTTGATTTGCAAGTTTTGAAAAACTCCATGGCTAATGCCAAGATCAGAGAGCAATGGTTTGCTCCTAGTTTGTATTGAAAAATCATGTCACTTTTTATTTTTATATTACTTCCTTTAAGGAAATATAGGATTTTTTTTAAATATTCATCAACTTATAAACCCCAAAGTTGACTTGCCTCAAAATAGGAATTAAAAAAATCCAGATTTTAAACTTGTACAACTGTTTGATAGATTTCTTCTCCACTCAGTTGTGTAACCAAAGTTTATCAGGAACTAAGCACCATGGACCAATTATGTAATTTTATTTTCCCAGCTCTGTGTTAATAATGTCACGACATTCCCTTTTTCTGAAATGCTTTTAGTTTGAAAGGAAAACTGTTAATCTTTTCAGATTTTGGAATGTTGGTTAAGAATTTCTGTGAACGGTGCTGGAGAAAAGACGGTAGGTGAAAAAAATTTATGTAATGTATCCTTTAAATATAATTAAGGTAGTGTTAAAACAATTTTGCATCTAAAAAAGGTATAAGATTTCATCAATGGCTTGATTAATTACAAACGGTATCTCTTTTCCCACCATTTTTTGTTCTCGTTAGACTGTAGATTCTGAATGGGATTAAGCATGTTCCTTACAGGGTTATGCTTTGTTCACACGCAATATGCTTCAAGCATTATCACAGTATAAGAATATGTTTTCATATTACTATTCTGGCACACCTGATTTAAGATGTGTCTTTGCCAGTTTCCCACTCCTTGGCCGTTATTTCCGGTTCTTCTGCAAGAGGTTCTCTCTCTCTCTCTCTCACACACACACACACATACACACCTTATTTGTGCCAATTACACTGCTTGTGTGATCTGGGAAATTATATGTTTATCAAAAAATGCAAAAACTTACTATTTTTTGAGAAAGATCTGGTGAATGGTGCAGTCAGACTGTTGGAGGGGCACAACAAAGGACCAGTGATCTCTTGCAGGAGATGAGGAATGAGCACCTCAAAGGTGAGGGGGAAACTCTTAAATCACAGCTGTTGCTGAAAGTGGACTCTCATTCATTAGCCCTAGTCTGTTTGCAGTTCATCAATGTGTGTCTTTCATGAGCTGTTAAATATCTTGCCCCACAACATGATCAGCAACACCTAGCGACAGCTCATGTTTTGCCTGGGCAGCCTGTGAGGCATGCTGCATTAATGCCCTCTGTAAGAATTTGCATTGTATGTCTTACTCTTTCTCACATCTGTTGAGGGCATATAACAGAAAGGGAACATGAGCACTGGAGAAAGAGCACATGAGCTTCACAGCAGAGACCATTCCAACTGCCAGCAAAATAAATCATATTACAGGAGGTAAATGCAAAGCCAATGAAAGTGCCACTTGGGGTGCTACTATGAGTAAAGAACTGCTTGCATGCATCCTGTTTGCAAGCATCTCCATGTCGGGCAGCCACATCAGGGGAAAAACATGTAGCATAATAACAGATGTGACAGAGCACGAAATGCTATGTGCTATATCAAAGTAGCCCAAAGTCCATAACTGGTTAGTCAATAGCAGGCAGTGCCTTTCCCATGTGGAGAGAAGAAGAGGAAAAAAATCCCCATCTTGTTTCTGCCCAAGAAATATTATTCACATTGTGTGTGGATGTGTGAGAGCAAGGGTCATCCATTTCTCAGCTACAATCAGCCTTTGGAAAGGAGCAGACTCGCACAGCAGGTAGCAGGGTTCAGCAATCACCATGCATCATGTGGGACTGGCTGTCAGTGGAGTGCAGGAAAGCAGAAGAAATAAGCATACAGGAAGGTCAGTTTGCTGCCTCACTGTCTTTATTTTCTCCCTCCCACCCCCAGAGCCTTCTGTCCTGCCTGTTCAAGCACTACACAGTGAATGTGCCAGAGCAAACCAGTGCAGTTCAGATGCATTCAGTAAACACAACTGGCCTAACAAATGGTCTATACTGAGTAATCTACCACTCCTCTAAGGCAAAGCTCCACAATCAAAATAGGCTTTTGTCTTCTACATCTACTTGATGTATGGTCAAGGCAAGAAAGAGCTTGCTGTGTATTGGGATGCACTGGCTCTTTCTACAAAAGTAGAGTTGTCTGCATTCAGGCTTTTATCTGTGATAAACAGGTCTGCATTACATACTGTGCTCTGGGTTGCACTATTTCTCTACAGTAACTGGAGAGGAGCGACAGTTGTAAATGCAGGCTATCAATAACTCAGGTAAAGCAGTTCTGCAGATGTATGGATAGAGAAGTCACAGCAAGAAGCTCCACTGACATTACCTTAGCGCCTACTGACTCCACCCATGGGCCTGCTCTACTAGAAGTCATCCCATCTAGCATCAGGACTCCATGATGCCCTTCTACCCTGCATCTGATCCAGCATTCAGAAAAATTGCACCAGAAAGGGAACCTAATCTGTATTCCCCACCCTGCTCTTTTCCTATTATTAGAATTACCCTCTAGAAAACACCACCTCACTGTAAGACAAGGAGTAGAAGATGTAGGAGTATGTAGAGGATGTAGAAGACTAGGTGAAGGGAGTCAGGGCAGCCCACAGAGTGCTGCATATGGTAGTGCTGTTGGAATCATTAATTTCAGTATGGTTGGTGTCGTGGTCCTTTAGAGCTGCAGCAATACCATAATAACAGTATCTTGCCCGTCATTAATACAAACAGGGAAAAAAAACGGCTTTGCAATACAAAACCTAAGTTTAGGTTATGAGTAACACTCCACTGTCATAGACACATATGGTCTGTTCCTTATAAATTAAGTTGTACTTTACGTAAGATTAATGCTTGACTCTTTCTAAGAAGCACAGAGCCAGAGCCTTTCCAATAACAAGGAAATGAATTGTCAACAGAGGAAGGTGTAAAGTAGGGGGCAGAATTTTAAATAGTTGAATTGCTAAAAGCATTTATCACCACTTATTCCCACGTTTGGGGAAACAGTTCTAAAACTTTTAGTTAGTTTCATCTTTTTTTCAGTCTATGAAAAAAAACAAACCACTTGCCCAACCACCGCTAAACCCTGTCACTC
>NW_010429026.1:7872-8740 GCF_000710305.1 Buceros rhinoceros silvestris | reverse complement strand
CAAAATCCACCCCAGACTGATCAAGAGCCACATCCAAAGGTGGGTTGAGTCTCCCTGGTGACCAGAGAGAGGACCTTGACCCTTGACCACCTCCCATGACCCTTCAAACCAGGCACACATCTCCTCACACAGTTCCCAAACCTGACTCTTAGTCTCCCCTCACCCGGTGTGCCAGATTGTGACCGGGGCAGGGTCCTCAGCGCAGCCCCGAGGGCACACTCAACCTCCCCAGAGCCAAGGCCTCCAGCCCTGCGTCCTCGCCAGCACCCCCACTCACCGCGTACCCCCGCCGGCCTTTCTCGCCTGGCTCCCCCGGATCTCCACAGGGTCCCTGCGCACAAACAGAGATTGGGTCAATGAATGTGTCCCCCTCGTCCCCAGCATCACACTGAGTGCAGCCCGAGCCCCGCGGAAGCTGTCCCGGGGAGGACAACTAGCCATGCAGAGAGGCAGCCTGGGGAAGGGCAGAGCGGGGGGATTCGCGCCCCTCGGCACACCCGCTGCCCTGGCTGCCTTCGCGGGGTCTGTGGCCAGGGCAGGTTTGGTGGCGGTGACAGATCCGGTTCCCTGTGGCTCTGATGCCCAGAATGGGGAGTTTTGCCCTTGTTCTTTGGCCTCCTGGCACTGCCCTGTGTGCAGAGGCCAGCTGGGGGCAGGGCAGGGGTTGGGGGGTGGCAGACCCCAGCATGGGGCTGGCCCCACACAAGGGCTGCAGCAGCTGCTGGTGTTGTGCCTCCAGGAGGGATCCACATGGTCCCTACCCAAACACGGGGCTGGAACGCGATGCCCGGGGGAAGAAAAGCCAGCACTGGCTGGCAGAGGCCCACGGGCTGGATCCGCCCAACAAAACCAGGGAGCTGGAACAAAC
>NW_010429026.1:5501-7505 GCF_000710305.1 Buceros rhinoceros silvestris | reverse complement strand
CAGCATGCCAGAAGCCACCGGGCAGCAGCTCCTTCTTGGGGCAGCCCAGGGCTGTGCGGGGACTGGGAACATCGACTCTGCGAGTTGTCCCAGCCCAGGTGGCAGCAGGGCCAAGCATCACCCAGCCGTGGAGGGGACACTGTGGCTTTTCTTACTTACAGGAGCTCCTGCTCTCCCTGGATGTCCTGGGGGCCCGGGGGCTCCGGGTTTTCTCTGGATCAAAAAATGGAAATGTCAGTAAGACAAATCTCGCTGATAAAATGCTCAGAGAGAGGAAATCCCAGCTGACCAAGCCAAGGGAAAGCCGAACCACAGAAAGCTGCTTAACAGCGATACTCACCGGCCAGCCTGCGTGTAGGAGCTGGTAGAACGATGATTGCTGAAAGGAGAAGGGGGTGGGGGGAAGGGAAGGGAGGAGGGGGGAAGCAAAATGTTAAAAAAACCCCAAACTAAATCCCTTTTTGAGGCTTCAAAGTCTTTTTGCCACTGCTTGGGAAGACACAGCAATGAACCAGTCCTCTAATTCTTTTTTTTTATATATACTGTGTGTATGCAAGTGGCAGGACAAGGCTTAATCTGAGGACAACGCATAGGAGATAGGAAACTGCTGGCCTCATTAGCGATGAGGATGGAGATCCCACTCCTAAAGCCTGCTGAAATTCAGCTCATCCAGCATGGCCGAGCAGTCTCGAGACACATTCCTGTGGTGAAGTTGGAAACGTGGTGTTGGCGAGTGCAGGAACCATCATACTTAGCCCAGGTTGGACTAAAATCAGCTGTTTCAACACTGCAGATTGTCCCAGGTGGGAAACTTCACCCCCACTGTCCCGACCCAACTGAAGGGACCCTCCAACCATCATACTTAGCCCAGGTTGGACTAAAATCAGCTGTTTCAACACTGCAGATTGTCCCAGGTGGGAAACTTCACCCCCACTGTCCCCACCCAAAGCCCCACCTGAAGGGACCCTCCAGCAGTTGCAGCCGGCAGGCTTGCTCCTTGCTGCTCCTAGCAGCCAAAGCGTTCAATTTTTTAGAAGACCAGCTGACCACACAGAGGAAAAAAACACCCAAAAGCCACAGGGTGGCTAATGCCATCATAGCCACAGCTAATCCCACGGCGTTTCAAACCCAGCATAAGCTCCTAAAAGCTCGCGGCACAGCCTCCTCTCCACACGCTCCCAAGCCAGGTTTCTCCAGGAAACAAAACACTGTCTATCTCCAACCAGCAGCCACCCTCCTGCCCTCCCAGCAGCACACACCACACTCGGGAGGCAAAAGCCACCTCTGCTTCTCCTCCCTACGGTGAGCCCAGACGCAGGGTCCAGGCAGCTTCTCCAAAGCCTGGCTTGCACCAAAGCCTAAGAAAAGCCTCCCCTTGTTCCTCACCCCCATCCCACGCAGCCGGAGGGGCAGGATTCCCATGTGCTCCCCAGCTTCAGCCTCCAGGGTGCCAGGAAACCCCCTCCTGTGCCCCACCTCCCAACATCCATCTGCCAATACCAGAGCAGAGAGAGGGGAAAAAGCCAAGAAACTCCTTAACAAAAATAAGCACAGACCTTTCAACACAGGGTAATATCTCTAACCGTGAGCGGGGCTCTCGGGGCAGGTGACGGATGGATGGAATGGTTTAACCAGCGCCATCCTGCGCCGCACCAGGCATCTCGGTTCCTTTCAAGTCGATCCCGAATTGATTACTGTGAGCGAACGGGAACAGTCCGTGCCAGCCTGGAGGGCCAGGCACCGTCCTCTTGTCCAGCCAGTTCACATTTCCCTCAAAAGCTGCTCACAAAAGCTTTTTTGGGGGGTTGGAGCATGGCCAGTGCTTTTGCCTTGTCTCGGGAATCGGTGAACTCAGATTCACTCGGGACAGGATATTATTTCATTAAGTTTCAAAAAAAAATCCAACTTCTTAAAAAGGGGAAGAAAATCCCACAGAAGACGTGAACTCATATTTAGAAGTACCAGATGCCAAGGAGAAAGGAGAGAAATTTTCTGCACTTTCAG
>NW_010429026.1:4786-5395 GCF_000710305.1 Buceros rhinoceros silvestris | reverse complement strand
AGCAGGAAGCAGTGGGCGCTTCGCTCGCTGCAGCTCTGGTCAGCGGGGAGCGGCGTGACGGGCACAGGGACTGTAAGCAGTGGAGGGAATGAGGATGGGGAGTGATGGCCATATGGATCTGTCCCCCTGCAGAACTGCACTCTAGAGCAGGGCAGAGAGAACCCTCCCAACAGCTCTGAGGGAGCAGCTCATGCCCTGCAGCACGGGCTTGGCCGCCCTCCCCCGCCCCAGCTGTGACCACCCGTCCCAGCCCACCCCACGGCCACCGTGGTCACAGAGCTGCATTAGCTGCAGACACCTCAGGAGCAGGAAATCCTAAGGGTTTCCTCCTTTTTGCAGGGAGCAATATTTTCTTCTGCTCTGTTACCAGCTCTCATTTCCCAACCTGGCCTCTTGTTTTTAAAGGTACCGCGAGAGATAAGGAGAACGGACTCCAGCAGTGCAGATTAAGCTCCCTACTAACTGCGGGGACCTCCACATCTCCCTTCCTCTTTCCCCAGCTTCAGGGACTCCACCCTGCTGAAGTCACAACCGAGACAACTTCTTGGCAAACCCGATGTCCGTCAACTTGTCGTGAATAAAAATGCAGGACGGGGGCTTGGGGCAGAA
>NW_010429026.1:0-4566 GCF_000710305.1 Buceros rhinoceros silvestris | reverse complement strand
ATTAATTCCCATGAAGAGCAAAGGCTTGTTTCACTGGGAGGGAGCAGGAGGGAGCATCCCAACAGCCACAGCTGCTCCGGGACAGTCACCCATGTCCCTTGCTTTCAATGCATCATACTGCATTACACGCCCTGGACGGAGAGGTGGCTCCTCGGACTTGTATTCCCAAAGGCTGAGCCAACCACAAACCCCAGCAGCTCAGGGTACCCCCCTGCACGCCCCACATCACAAGCATTCGGTTCCCCAGAGCAGCAGTGTTGGGAGCCACAGGATTCCTCCAGCCCTGCAGCGAGCTGTAGGGAAGCAGACAGCCCCGCCGCCCGCCCTCAGCTTTCCACCCCTGTGCTATCTCAACAAAGATTAGCAAAACCAGCCCACGGCTTTGCACTCCCGTTTCCTGCTGCCGAGCAAAACGCCGCCGCCAGCACTGCCGGGGTCATACAGCCACAGAAACAATAGCCCAGGCAAGGCTTTTGGGAGCCCCATGTCACCCCTGCCAGACGCTGCCTTGCCTCGAGATCGGCACATTGCCAAAAGCACCGCGCCAAGCGCCAGCACGCCAACCCCGCCGGGAGCCTGCGGCCGGGGCCCCAGCAGCCCTCCAGCACCGTCTGCTCCCGCCAGCATTCCCCGCGCTGAAGTACCGAAGGCGGTGGTGCTCCAAAGAAATCATTCATGGTCTACGGCACCATCCATAGGCCTGAGCAGAACAGCGAAGCCTGAGGTCCCTTTCCAGACGCAGACAGGGAAAAAACCTGCCATTCTGACCGAGTGTGCAGAGCGAAGACCATCAGCAGTCCTGCCGAGTGCTGATTATGGAGATGTCTACTCCAGCCACGCTGGGGGGAAGGTGATTGCGGTGGTGCAGGCACGGAGGTGCTCTCTGGCACTGCAGGCTCCTCCCAGCAACGCTTCCAGCTCACTGTCTCCTATCCCCCTCTGCCCTGGTCCCGAGCTGAGTGCCTGCGATGGGCCTTGTGAGCGCTGGTAACAGCACAGCGCCTGCTCTAGAGCAGCAGGACAGGAGAACATGGAGGTCCCCTGGGTCAACCAAGTTATTTCCCAATGATCAGCAACCCTGCGCTTCCCAGGAGGCATCTGATCTCCTCCAAGGCAGGTATTTATCTTTTGCAGCTGCTTTGATTCAATCCTACACAAAAAAGCAAGGGGCAGGTCTGGCCCAAGGATTTGTGGTTGGTCAATCCAAGCTCAGAGCCAGCCCAGCCCAGAGCCACTCTCCACCTTGTACCTCCAGCCAGCATCATCCCTCCCTCGGGCTGTGCAGTGCTGACAGAGCAGAGGTCCTCCTCGCTGGATCGTCTGGCCAGCATTAAAGCCATTTGCCCTGGAGCAAGGGGTGCCATTACCCCTCTTCACAAATGAACAAGCCGAAGGTAAGTCAGATGTCCTGCTCCAGGTCGTTAAAGCTCTCAGAGAGGTGGCGCATTGACCCTGGCCTCTCACTGGTCCCTTACTCTGCCCATTGTACCAGCTTGCCTTGCAAGCATCCTGCCAGGCATCTGCTTCTAGCAGCCGCTATCCAGGCAGGCTGCAATCCCATCGAGGGGACGCTACAGACACACAGCAGAGAGCACGTCCCCGCTCCAGGGAGCACCAGCCTCGGGCTGGTTGGCTGTGTGAGCGTGGCTATGAGTAGGGTGTGATTTCACCCCAGGACAGCTGCCCGCAGAGCTGTCCCCAACAAGAGGCATCTCCCTCCTTAGCATCCTCCCTCTGTCCCCACCTTCCTACTCCACCTCTGTCCTCTCACCCAACAGAACTTCAAACCACTGCAAAGCCTTTCTCCCAGCTTTCATCCCAGCCACCCGCACGGGAGCTGATGGGGAGGTGCACGTGGACCTCCCTGAGCAATCACCCACCACAGCTGTAACTCACCATGAACATCTGCCAGTCCTCCCTGGAGTTCCTCCAGAGGACAATGGTGGGGATGCCAGGGATGCCCACAGGGCCTGGGTCACCCGGGGGGCCCATCCGCCCCATGGCTCCAGGGTACCCCTAGAAAGACAAGGGCAGCTCCTTAAAACCAGGCAGGGGTTTAACAGTAAGCACAGGCTGGACACAGGCTCTGGCTCAAGTCAGGAGCAGAGTCTGGATCTAGGCATGTTCCTGGGTTCAGACCAGCTCTTCAGATCTAAACAAGCCTGGCAACAGGAAAGGCAGAAGGAATGAGCTTCATACGCACATGTCTGTGTCCAGACCCATCTAAATGCCACAGGGACTGGAGCTAATGCACACTGAAGTGGTACAACTTGTGGGGCAATGAGTTTGCCCCTCTAGAGCTTGGGAAAGATGGGAACTGCTGAGCAAGGTGCACTCTTGTTGTTTTACTAATGGGGAAACTGAGGCAGCACCCTTAACCCAGAGCATCTCCAAGCATCTGTCAGTGCACTGGGCAATGCCGGGTGAAGCAGGAGACCGAGCTGTGCCGTGCAGGCTGCTGCACGTCAGGCTCCTGGAGCAGGAAGGGCAACTGTGGGTGTGACCAATGTGGTACTGGTGGACTGATGTCCCTCCACAACAAGTTTGTGTCTGTAGCTTGGGGCTGGACTTCGGGACACGCCAGCATCCCTCTTCCAGGTGACCTGAGCTAAAGCTGCTTCATCTCCCACCTCTGTTGCCTCTGCAGAGCCATGAAGTCACTCAGAGGAAAGACAGTAGCTTGTCCAGACAGTCAGCTCAGTTCTGAGCCTGGGCTTAAAATCACAGAATCACAGGATGGTTTGGGTGGGAAGGGACCTGCAAAGCTCCCCCAGTCCAACCCCCTGCAGGGAGCAGGGACATCTGCACCCAGAGCAGGGTGCTCAGAGCCCCAAGGGCCAACCTGAGCTGGGATGGTGCCAGAGATGGGGCTTCTTCCACTTCTTGAGGCAACCTGGGCCAGGGTCTCACCAGCCTCAGTGTAAAAAATTGATTCCTTACATCTGCTCTGAATCTCCCTTTTTTAGTTTTAACCCATCACCCCTCGTCCTGTCACACAGGGCCTACTGAAAAGTCTGTCCCCATCTTTCTGACAGCGCCCTTTAAGTATTGAAACGCTGTAGTAATACCCAGTAAAAATAGTTCTTTCCTCTTCCAAATGTACCTGAAGGGCCACCAGACTGCACCTGCAGAAGCTCACACTGCCCTCTCGATGGAAAACACCCAAACCAACCCAAACCATCCAAGGTGTTCGCCCTGGACCCTACACCCCATCCGCTACCTTCCCGTGTTTTCCTCAATACTCACTTTGTCTCCTTTGGGTCCCACCAGGCCACGTGTCCCCGGACAGCCCTGAAAGGCGAAGGAGGAGAGCCGTGTCACCCCGAAGGGGAACACCCCACAAGCAGGGAGATCCCGTGGTGGCTGGGTGACCAGTGCCACGGCCAGGGCCACCCCGGCCCCAGGGCAGCAGGAGCTGAAAAGGCTGATTCAGAGCAAACCAGCAGCACCAAGTCTCAACGGAACACCCCAAAGACCGGTGAGGTGGGAAGTGCACCCTGTTTTATGCCGCTCCCTTCACACTCTCCCGCCCTGGCATCAGAGAGCGGCTCTGCTCGGCCAGCCGAGCAGCGGAATGCTGCAGCACCAACACATCATCAGTGGGTCACAGAGCCCCACCGAGGATGTTTATACACACCAGGACCCTCTCTGAGATGGCCAAAGCGCTGTTCCTCCTCCTGCTCCTGCCCAGGCACTGGGCACAGCTGCCCCCAGCATGAACACCAGCTCTGCAAAGCCAACACGTTCAGCCCCAGAGCACGGCGGAGGGACAGGACCGAGCCACCGGCACAAAGGCACCCCCTGAAATTCAATGGCATCTATTTCTCTCCTTTAAGCTGCTCCCAGGCTGATGTCATTTTATGCAAACTAAACACCACCACTTGGAGCACCAGGAACAATGAACACAAGGGCTGTAACATCTCAGCAAAGAGAAATGAGATTCAACCCCAGAGATCTCGTCCCTCCTACGGCGTGACCTGATGGCTGCAGCCCGGGGGGCTGCGAAACGGCGGATGGCTCCTGGGAGGAGAGCACGGGGAAGGCTTTGCATCTGCCTGACACCTGAGTTCATGCCGTGCCTGCCGCCAGATGCCTCCAGCAGGATCCAATTTAAGCCTACGAATAGAAACCACATCTCTGCTCCTTAACAGCCGGTGCTAAGTTTGAGTAACAGACACCAAAAAAGAAAAAGAAAAGCCTGTGGGGATGTACCGACAGCTGGGAACCCCCATGAAACACTGTCTGTGAAAGCCAAGGAGCTTTTGAACACTGGCAACACAATGACATCCCTGCAAGGAGGATCAGCAAGATCATAAAAATCAGCAGCTTCTCAAGAAACACTTTCCACTTCTCACAACACGTCGGTTTTTTCCCCAGTGATCTCCAGTGCCTTTACAGCAGACGATGGCTGGGACGGGAACTGAGGGCATGTGGTCTGTGAGGTCTACAGACCATAACTGCCCTGAACAGCACTGGGGCACGATCAGGACTCAGCAGGATGATAAACAAACCTTCATTCAATCCTGCCACTGGAACAGCTATTCAAAGTGCACAAATTTCTGAGGG
>NW_010429025.1:0-211 GCF_000710305.1 Buceros rhinoceros silvestris | reverse complement strand
CAGAGGATGTTGCCGCTGTCGCAGACGCAGATCTGGCAGGGTTCGGGTTTCCACACATCCTTGTCGTTGTACGTCAGACCATCCCGTACGCAGCTTCCAGTTTGGACTGGGAGAATGGGGCGAAGCGTGAGGGCGGCCCCCAGACGCGGCTTTTCTCTCGCTCTTCCTCCCCCCCCCCCCCCCCCCCCCCTCCCCTCCTCCCCCCGACCCA
>NW_010429024.1:15733-16254 GCF_000710305.1 Buceros rhinoceros silvestris | reverse complement strand
GTTCCGCCCTGCTGCAAGGGAGGGGGGTGTCAGGGGGTCTGCCCTGGCTGCGGGGTGGGGAGCTGCAGTAGGAAGGATGCCAGGTGCACCCCAGACTGTGGGGCAAGGGGATTGTGGTGGAGGAAGTACCCCTGTGTAAGGGACGAGGGCAGTGCCAGGATTGCCCCCTCACTTGCAGGGCAGAGCAGGGGGTGTGGGGGCTATGGGGATCCCTCTGTGCTCCTTCTGCCTCATGGGAAGCAGGGTGAAGGGGGTCACACCTTGAAGCCCTGCCTGGCGTGGCTCCACAGCCAGAGTTGTGCCATCCTCCTTTCCACAGATATTGAAGAAACCTTCTTTCATCCCGAAGTCCTTAGAGGTGTCGCCTTGGGTAGTAGCAGCTCAATCCCAGACAGGTGCCCCTGCCGATGCATGTGCCCCCCCATTATCCTCTTCAGTGTGGGGCGTCACTTCTGGTCCACCTCTGCTCAACACGAGGAGCTGGGGGGGCTCTCTGGGTGCATCTCCTCTGCTTTGGTTTC
>NW_010429024.1:13125-15528 GCF_000710305.1 Buceros rhinoceros silvestris | reverse complement strand
TCTGATGCAGGTGGGGTTTAGGAAGAAGAGGCTGGTGGTGATGAAGGAGATGCTCCCTACGAGGCCTTGGGAGCATGGCTCCCCTGGGAGAGGACACCCACCCCTCTGGGGAGGCTTTCACAAGTGCTGTTCCCATCTGGTGCTCCTCACGTTGCTCTCGTTTGCCTTATCTGAACCCTGCCCTTCCCCTCCTGGTGTGTGGACACGGTCTGAAGTGCTTAGTTGGCTTAAAATCCAGTGAAATCTCTTTCTCATGTGCTTTCACTCAGTTCTGTGTCGCTGCACCGGCTCCCTCAGGTTGGTGGAACAATCCAGGTCTGTGGCAAGCAAAGGGAAGGCAACAAGCACTGCATGTTCCTCCTCTTCTGCTTGTGGGGAGGAAAATGCTGTGCTCTCCCTGGGTTGTTTTGTCTCCCAGTCGCTCCCATCCCTCACCCAGAGGTGACAGCCGTGCTCCCAGCCTGGGGCCTGGGCCAGCATCGCTCTGCTGCAGCGGGTGACTTGAGCTTCAGCTTGGAAAGCTCAAACCAGGTGAACCGGTCTGGGAGGCAGCAGGTCCTGCCTAGACAATACACTCCAGCGTCTCGTTTTTTGGCAAAGTTCCTGCTCCTAACTGGTGCTTGGCAAATATCCTGATCTCCAGGAGCCTCCTTACCACCCAGCGCACCGGCCCTTTCCAGGGACGGTTACCGACGGCTCTTGAGCAACACAAACATGAACGGTGGAGGTGGACGTGACACATTCGCAGTCATTAGACGTGAAGTTCCCGTTCTCTTTTGTCCGAGCTTTGAGAGATCTTCCTGTACGGATTCTTGGCACTCTCTTTGCCCTGACAAGTTGGAGCAAAGCTTTGTGAAGATTCAGAGGCTCTGCTGGGTTCCTTCTTTGTGACACTCTGTGTTGGTCACTTAGTTGTAGCTTTTAGTTGGCGCTTTTGCCCGGTGGGTTTGAGTGGCAGAACTGGTCAGTGGTGTTTCCTGTTTCCAGCACTGCCCCGTGCTTTTTGCCCTGGAAATTCCCACCCCGGTAATTTTCTGTGGAAGGGCTGGCAGGTTGGTGTGGTGTGTTATCCCGTGCGATGGGGTGTTTATTTCCTGCTCTCTGGAGACGGGCAACCAGGCTCTGGGGCAGGGGTGTGTATTCAAATGCTCTTTCAAAAGGGGAGAATCAGAATCTGCTACGAATAAATATGTTTGGTGTCCGACATGGCACTGAGGTTTTGTGGATGTGCTCTCTGCTGCAGTGTCGATAACCCGCTCCCTGCAATCATCTCGAAACGCAGAGATCGCGGCTGTTGTACCAGACCCTGTCACTCACCCGTTGTACCAGACCCTGAACATGCGGGTGGCAAGAAATGCCTGTCCCAGAGAGCTGAAACAGAGACAGGATGGGGCGCTCGTTGGTCAGTCTGGGAGCTCGGCATTAGGTCTGGGCTCCTGACCCAGTGGGTTGAGAAGTGGAGCCTGCCCTGAGCTTTCTGCCTGTGCAAAAATCAGGTGGAGACAATTTCAGACAGGGAGGTGAGCTCGGAGACAGCAGATTCGTCCATCCGAGCTGCAAAGCCAGGCCAGAGCAAGGAAATGAAGTTATTGCGCATCCCGTGGTGGTGTCACTCAGTTTTCTCAGCTGTAACAGCAGGATATGGAAATCTGCCTTTGTGTGGAGCTGCTGGGACACTCGTCCATCCGAGCTGCAAAGCCAGGCCAGAGCAAGGAAATGAAGTTATTGCGCATCCCGTGGTGGTGTCACTCAGTTTTCTCAGCTGTAACAGCAGGATATGGAAATCTGCCTTTGTGGGGAGCTGCTGGGACACGGGCTGGAGGAACGGGATCAGGCATCGAGGGTGCCACAGACACTACAGCCTGGAGTTGTCTGGTGGTCACACGTGTGCTCGTGTGTCTTAGAGGTCACTGGTCATGCAACTCGGAGCGTTTGCGCTCCTCCTGCCCTGCGCGGGTGGATAGGGCAGAGAATCGGCAAAGGTGGGATGAACATTGAGCAAACCGGCTTTGTGCAGCGTTTGGAGCTCACTGGTGAGGGGTGGTGGTGTCTGGCCCTGCCTCTGCAGCCTGCTGGAAACACGACTGTCATCTTCAGCACCGGCCAATGGACTGTGCCGTTTGATCAGCTGCGTTTGGGGGAGCCTGGGCCCAAATTCTTTCAGAAGAGCTGCTTGGGAGGTGGGACCCTCTGCCATGGTTGTGGCTATTAGCCAGTGAAGGCATCACCTGATGGCTTCAGAGCCCCAGGAAAGGGTTTCCTCACCCAGAGCTGGCTGCCAGATCCCCTCCTCTATCTCCAACACGCTTTGTTCACTTGGCTTATGAAGTTCAATCCTTCGCACGTGAGTTGAAGCAGTCACCTGTGGGCAGCGTATGGATCCCTGCGCAGACAGGAGCAGCG
>NW_010429024.1:5623-12992 GCF_000710305.1 Buceros rhinoceros silvestris | reverse complement strand
CTTGGTGCTGGGTCTCGGAGAGGCTCTGCCAGCTGCGCTTTTGCAGGGGCCTGCCGTGAGTCATTGGGAAGCAGTTCTGATCTGGAGGGGTTGTTTTTCTTACTCCTCATAATCTGCTTGCTATGCCCACCCACGGGGGTGCCTCAGCTCAATGGCTGTCCTGACTCCAAGACACTAATTAGTCAGCAAACGCTTTCCTAGGCTCCATCGCTGGTGGGTAAACACAGGGAACCTTTCCAGCACTTCCAGCCACGAGGGGCGGCTGTTCCAGCGGTGAGCCCACCCCTCGCCGGGCTTCACCACCAGCATCTCTCTGTGCTGCGGTTGTTTCCAGCCTCTGCTCTGGATCTCTGCATCTCTCCCCTGTTGCTGCCGCCTCCCCAGCATCAACTGGATCCCAGTGTGTTTTCCAGCTGCACCAGGCTGCCATCCCCCTCCTACACAGCTGGGCTCTGCTCGTTTTACTGCCGGGCACCATCTGCAGCTCCTGGAAAGTGGGCCAGCTCTGTTGACCCAAGAGGAGCCTGTCCCTTGTGTGGCAGCTCTGAATGGGCCCTTGTCTCCGCTGTGGGATGCAGGACGGTGCTGTGTACCAGGGCATGGGGAGGACTCGATGATTTTTCAGGGTGGGGTGGCTGTAAATAGTTACCCCAATGGAGCTGATAACTCGGGATCCCTCTCGTGTCCAGAGCCTGTAAAACTAGTGACAAGCGCTCGTCTAGCAGCTCTTCTCCAAGGTGATGCTCCCCAGGTAGAGCCTGCAGCCCTCAGGCTCCCTGTCCCACTGGTCCCGTTCCACAGGGAGGACAGCTGAGGGACTGAGATGTGGCGACTTATTTCAGGCCACGTAGGAAGTAGTTGATTAAGCTGGGGTTTGGACCCGAGTCACCGTACTGCGAGCCTGAAAGCCAGCATGGGGTTCAAACCCTCGAGCGTGTTGCGAAGGAGCCCCAGCGTCACTGACTCGGAAGGGTGAATTCCCAAACCTGGAAATCCCCTTGATGGAAAAGAGGATGAATGTCGGTGTACAAGGCTGGAAGAGGGAGGTGTGGTCACTCGGAGTGAACTGGTGGTGGGGAAAAGATGAGATCTCAAATCCCAGCTCAGTCTGGAGGGAGCCTAAGAGTTGAAACAAGGCTTCTCTTTGCCTCTGCAAAGAACAAATCTCCAGCTGAATGTGGCGCTTTGGATCTAAGGGTTTGAAGACAGAAGATTGTTGAAGTTGCTTTTGGCCTGCTCCTGACAGCAGGCAAGAGTGTGACCCCAATCTAGGCTGAGGAGATGATTCGTGGGTGCTCGGTGGCTTTTTGCATCATCAGCTTATTCTTCTTTCCCCTTTCTGCAGCATTCAACCCGTCTATGGAGCACAGCACCCTCCCCTGGATCCCCGGCTCACCAAAAAGTAAGTGTCTGTCTTGTGGAGATGCAGTCCCTGAGGAAAGCCGCGGGTTTTTGACTCGGTCCTGCAGTAGCTGGTCTCTGGCATCCTCTGGCCCTGTGCTGCTCCAGCAGAGAAGGGCAGCAGTGGCAGGCGATGCTGTCTTGAGCTCTGCGAAAGCTGACAGGGAAGGCTGATCTGCTGGCACCCTTTGCGGCCAGAAATCCACATCGTGCCAGCCACGTCAGAGGAGACCGGGGTATTTTTTAGTAATGGTGTCTGAACCCTCCGCTCCCCTTCAGAGGCAGAAGAATTGAGGGAAGGGGAGGTAAAGCTGCCCAGTAGCTGTGAGGATGGAGAACCTCAGCACCGTTCCCAGCAGCAGAAGACAGAGCTGATCTGCACTGCCGCCTTGTTTCTATCTTGTGCTGTTCAGCGGTGAAGGTTCCTCTCTTCTGTGACGCTTTGGGTGGTGGACTTTGACTCCTGTAGCTGAAGGGTAAATGCAAAGGCTCCTCCTGTGCCTGAGAAAAGAACCAGGCTGGTCTGTGCTGGGAGCCGTCGCAGCTGTATCAGGAGTGTCCACGAGCGCAGACGAGCTCCGACATGCCTCTCCCCCGGTCACAAGGCTTTTTTTGGGTGTTAATCTACTGGATTTCTTTAGGGTGGGAGGAGGCAGAGCTGGAGGAATTGTACGTCTCACCCCTTCGCCCTGCTGAGCTGGAAGCCTGGCACCTCTCCAGCTGTCTGTTGGCATTGCAGCCTCTGTCCTGCCGTCATTCCAGCTCAGGCTCTGCCTCCCGACACTGGAGAGACTTAACACATTCCTTGGGTTTGGGAGAAGGAGTGGGGAGACTTGAAAGAGGGACTGACTGCTTGGAGAAAGGCCATAGGGAAGGAGGGAGAAGGGACTCGTCTGATGACATGGCTCTGATACTGTTTCTCTCTGGTTCCCAGCTTCATCAAGGACCGCTCCAAGGCCAACGCACTGCCCATGAAAAGCAAGAAGGCCTCCAGCTTTCATGAGTTTGCCCGCAACACCAGCGATGCCTGGGACATCGGTGATGATGAAGATGAGGACTTCTCTTCCTCCTCTTCTTCCTTGCAAACCCTGAACTCTAAAGTGGCCAAGGCTACAGCAGCCCAGGTTCTGGAGAACCACAGCAAGCTGCGGGCGAAACCCGAGCGGGCCCAGTCCGCTCTCAGCGACATGCCCACCAATTGCAAGGTCATCAAGTCCAGCAGCGAGGCCCACCTCTCCCGGACATCTGGTAAGATCCGTCTCAGGAGCAGCCTCCTGCTTTGGTGCTCTAGTCAAACTCAGCTGCTTGCCGCCACTCCTGTGTTATGGGCGAGAGGCTATGAATCACCCTGTGAGAGGCTTTCACCTCCTTGTAGTATCCTGTACTCCAAGGAGCTGTTTTTAGAGGTCTGGGCTCAATGCTTGTGTGTCCTCTGCTGCTCACTATCTTACATACAGGCTGCTCTGTCCCAGAGGACCCTGTCTACTGGGTGCTAAGGGAATCTGGAGATCTGTTAAGTTCTTGCTTGAGGTTGCTCACTGTCTGCTTCCTTTGTGCTCCAGCTCTTAGTAAAGCTCTAGATGAGGTCCTGTAGAGCCAGGGTCGGTACAGCTTGGGCAGGGAATCGGGCAGCATCAGCCCCTGCTCACTGCCTTGTCATGGGCAGACGGCTGCCTGTGCTGGGAAGTAACCCAGCAGGTCCCTGCTGCCAGCAGGTGGCATTGGCAGCCTGTCACCTCCTCTCTGTACGCTAGAAATTACCTTGATCACTACTTAGATGGGCAGCAAGCAGAGCAGATCTGAAGGTCAGTTCTTCTGGGATTCCCACAGCTCCTTCTGCCTTGTCTCCTGTGCCCTTTGCCCATGGAGGTCTGACCCGCTGGCAGCCGGGTGTCTGGATGCAGGAGAAAGGAAGGGAAGGAAAAAGGCGGGGGGAAATGGTGGAAGAGCCACAACAGATGCCCGTGAACCAGGTGATCCCTTGGAGCGGCTCAGCAATGCTCTGTTTTCTGGGGCTGGGGAAGAGAGAGCTGGAATCTGCAGCAGGTCTCTGACAGAGAAGCAAGGTGGGGTTGGAGAGGTGCTGGGTCTTCTTCCTCACCTCACTGCAGCTCCTGCTCTTTGCAGAGGAGGCCTGTGTGCGGACACCCCTTCAGAAGCAGCAGTCCCTTCCCCTTCGACCCGTCATTCCACTTGTCGCCCGAATCTCTGACCAAAATGCTTCGGGTGCTCCCCCCATGACGGTGAGGGAGAAAACCCGCCTGGAGAAGTTTCGGCAGCTCCTTTCCAGCCACAACACAGACCTGGGTGAGTATGGCGGAGGGTGGGAGGGGGAAGCAGAGGGGATCTGCTGCCTCCTTTGGGTTGTAATCAGGTCTGCTTCAGGATGGAAGAAACAACTACCTGTAGATGCATCCAGTGGGGTGGTTTCACAAACTGCTCTCTTGGCAGGTGGTGATGCCCTCCACCAGCTCCCTGCCTATTCCCAGTCATTCTCCACCTTGCAAATGGTTGTCGTCACTGGGGACAGTTGGGCTCTGTGTGAGAACTGAGACTCCGGCATGTCTCTGCCACTGCCACCACCAGTTCTGTGCGCCGGCTGAGCTGAAATCATCTCTACTCTCTTGACGCAGACCCACATCCCCAGTCATGGCTGATGTGGAGCCTTCCTGGAGGCTCAGTGTCTCCAGAGCCCGCAGGAGCAGACTGGGCTTTCCTCTCCTTCTAGGTGTGGTGGTGCCTGGACGTGGCTAGGATCTAACCCATTGCCACCACTGTCCGTTTGCAGATGAGCTGAGGAAATGCAGCTGGCCTGGCGTGCCCAGGGAGGTCCGGCCTGTCACCTGGCGTCTCCTCTCAGTGAGTACTTGGAGCTCTGATGCAGAGGCTGGGGAGAATGTGCGGAGCCAGGGATGTGTGCTCCTGCGCCTTCGTGTGTCCTGTAACCAGGTTTGCTCACGCAATATGTGTGCCCCAGCCTGCGGGTGAGCTGTAGGGTCTCTTGGGTCCGTCCTCTTTGAGCACCCAGCCCAGGCTGGGAATATGCGGTTCACTCTGTTTCAAAACTGAATCCCATGAAGTTGGGTTGCTCCAAGCTTAGTAAAGGCATCAGGGGCTGGGGAAGCCCAATGGCTGGGAAAGCCAAATCCCATGAAAGCTCTTTCCCCAGCTCCCGCGTCTGTGCCTGATGCTTCACGAGCTACCTGGCAAGGTGTTAAGGGATGGTTTGTGGTGAGGGAAAGGGGGTCTGTCCTGACACGGGTTTTCCTGCTGCAGGGTTATCTCCCCGCAAACATGGAGCGGCGAAAGCTGACCTTGCAGCGCAAGCGGGAGGAGTACTTTGGCTTCATCCAGCAGTATTACGATTCCCGAAACGAGGAGCACCATCAAGACACCTACCGGCAGGTAAGAACTCTCTGCCTGTGGCCTGGCTTTCTGCCTTGCTTCTACCCCTGTCCTCCCTCTTGGGGTCACGCTAGAGCTTCCTCTAGCTGTAGCTATTACGAATCCTCTCCTTGGAGACAGGGCATCATGTTTCTGTCCATCTTATGGGTATTAATTTTAGCCTTCCCTAAGTTGATCTAATAACTAGATTTTGGACCCCAACTCTCTCCCAGCTCTGGCCACCCACCCACACCTGAGCAGAGAGAGAACTGGAGATGGTTTTCCCAGTACAGCCATCGTCTGTATGCCTCACTGTGCTTGTCAGCAAGTCAGCTCTTGCTTGGGAGAGGGTGGGCACCAAGGGGTGGATCCCCCTCTGTTAGCCTGTGGTGAGAGAACCTGCTCCTGGTGTGTGTAACCCACGCTCTCTTCCAGATCCACATCGACATTCCAAGGACCAACCCACTCATCCCCCTCTTCCAGCAGCCTCTTGTCCAGGAGGTAAGGAAGCTGGGGAAGCCCCTGCCCCACATTTACCGTGGAGGGGGTGTGCGTTAGTTTTGTGTGGAAACTTCCTGGGCCAACAGCTCCTGCTGCAGAGACCTGCTGGAACTGTCTGGTCTTGTCCCGTGTTTCCTGGAAGACATCAGACTTGAAGCCTTAACAGCCTTAGCTGTCTGGGTGAGCTGCTCTAAGAGGCAGCCCTGTCCTGTGGGTGGAGAGGTCTCAAGCCACCCAGCTTTTGAGAAGTTGGCATCTGCATTTCTTCACACGGAGGCTCTGATGAGGAGCCTGGGCTGTCTTGTTCTGTGGAGGTGGGGCTGGCCTGGGGCGGATCTGTGGGTCGTACTGGAGTCTCTCCTAGGACCAGCATGCCTCTTCTCTTACCCGTGTTGCTGTCGGTGTGTGCTCTCCGCTCCCTGAGCTGCATGGTTGTGCGTTTCCGCCTTCCCCTCGTGCGTGGCTAACGCAGGTACCTGGTTTCCCTCGTTCTTCCCTAGATCTTTGAAAGAATCCTGTTCATCTGGGCCATTCGACACCCAGCCAGCGGCTATGTGCAGGGAATTAACGACCTGGTCACCCCATTCTTTGTCGTGTTCCTCTCCGAGTATGTTGGTAAGTGACATTTGCACAGTGCTGCCTCTCGGCCACGGTGTCTGAAGTGGTGTGAAGTGTCCCCCTTGTGGATGGGGCTGATGTGACAGGCTGGAGGTGCATCTTGTCCTCTTACTGTATCTTCGCTGCCTGGAAAGAATTTACTGCAGTTTCACGACCTTGCTGAGCTCCTCGGGAGTTGCAGTGCTAGGGGTGGGTTTTCATCTGAATGTATTTAACATCCTTGGAGCTAGTTCTTGCCCTAGGAGGAATGACTGAACTGTAAAGAGACCCCACTGAGAATGTAGAATAAACTATTGAAATAAAGATTCCTGTCCCGTGCTGCTGGTACAGGTGTGTTGCTCAAGCTGACAGTACCACAGAGCAAATTCAGGTCTTCCTGCTGCCTTTGGCTTTCCTGTGAGCCACTCGCTTTTCGCTGGAGATCAAGTCATTTCCACCCTGGCATCGTCATTCTTTCTCCAGCTCTTGCTGAGTTTTGGAGTTGACATTAACGCTGGGATGCTGTAATCCCTGTGCCTAAAGGCTCTCAGTTTTCACTGTAAATAGAAGGAAGAAGGAATTTATAAGACTGCATTAGTCACAGAAATCCTGGTGAACACAGTTTTCTAGGGTCTGATCCAAAGCTTGTTGACATCAGTGGAAGTTCAGGCTTTGTCAGCTAGTACTGAGGGTGTTGTGAAGAAGGAAGCTGCCTCTGTTCCCACTGCTGTTTTCCCCTTTCCCCCCTCTGTGATGCTCGACCTGCCTCCTGTGCCAACACACTGCCACTGCTACTCGGCTTTGGGCCTCAGCCACTGCCAGCTCCATAGCTGGAGCAATTCCTCCCGGTGCTGATGGATGGCTCCTGCTGCAAATTGCTGAGCACGGCTTGTTTTCAGCTGGTGCTGCTGTGAGGAAGTGCTCCAGGGAGGTGTTGAGGCTGCGGGAGCAGCTGGCCTGGCTGTTGCTGCCCTCCGGTTGGGACGGGCACCGGCTGCCAGGGCCGCTGGGGAGGCAGAGCTGAGCGATGGGGTTGGAGAGGCAGTCTGGCACCCGAGGAGCTGGGGCAGGGATGATGCCTTGGCACTTCCTGGAGGAAACCATATGGCCCTTTTTCCAGGTGATCAGAGAGGGCCCAGCAAGCGCAGGGGTGTTGAACTGCCAGTCCTGCAAAAACTGCCTCCCAGCTCCGGGCCCGCAGCCCCTCCTGCGCTCCTGGCTTGTGTTTTGCTTTTCAGATGGCGCTGACTGGGCTCAGAAATGAGTTCAGCATCTCCAGGTCGGGTCAGTACTGGCCCCTGCACCCTCTCCCGATGCTTTCTGCCCATCTTGATGTATGACACTGCTTCCATCCCCAAATGTCACTCAGGGGAACTTCGCTTCCCCCAAGGCCCAGCTGTCCTTGGGCACCCTGTGGCAGTGGCAGTGGTGTCCTGGCTGCCACCGTGCCGCTGGCTCCTCTTCAGTCCCTGTCAGAGACATATGC
>NW_010429024.1:1820-5544 GCF_000710305.1 Buceros rhinoceros silvestris | reverse complement strand
GGGGTGCCGGCCTGCCACTGTGCCGCTGGCTCCTGTTCAGTCCCTGTCAGAGCCATATGCCGAGTATCCCACTCCTTTCCACAGGGCCTCTGTAATGATGCCGCTGAGCAGATGTTTGTGCTGAGCCACACTCTCCAGAGACTTTTTTTGTCTTTTTCAAATCTTCTTGCAATTCGTATTGTCTCTGGCCGCTGTTCTGCTTTGACACCAGGGTGCTGGCAGGGCTGTTCCTCTTGTCCCCATCCCGGTGCAGCAGCCAGGGGTGTTCCCCATCACCTGGGCAGGTCACCATGTCCCCTTCTCCATCACAGTCCTCTTGCCTGGAGCTGCATGGGGAGGTCTTTCCCTTCCTTTGTGGGGAATGCTACGTGGGGAAGGAGATGGGTATTTAACGGGTTTTGCTGCGTTTCTCATTACCTGGAACATCCAGGAGCGGCCATGGGGAAGCCAGCAGGACTGTGGTAGTTTTGGCTGCTGACCTGTGAGTGGAAAACAGCTTCACTGCTCTTTCTGTGCTACAAGATTGTCAGATTAATACAGGATTAAGCCTTTGCTTGTCCGTAAACCTCCCGATAGCAGTTTGCCCTGGAGCTGAGCTCTGCCCCAGGGTGGGGGCAGAGGTGGGAGCAGTGTTGCTGGCTCCGCATCCTCCCATGGGCAGGATCTGAGAGCACTGGTTTACACAGCACTGCCAGCCCATGACAGCTGCCCTATGGCCTGTCTGAGCCTGGAGGGTCGTCCAGGTCCAGCCCCATCCTCTCCCTCTTGCTCCTTTACAAGCAAGATCAGACACTTGTTTGGATTTCTGAGCTTCTGGGCTTGGAAATGGGCCAGTGTAGCCCTGGCATCTTGTTGATCCGATTTAGTGGCATGACAGCTCCCTGCAAGGCCTCTGTCAGTGTGATGAGGAGGAAGGGAGGGAGCTGCTGGGGGTCTCCTGGCTGTGTCCTCCCTGGCTCCCACTGCCTTCCTGTGCCTGTTTTCCTCTACAGCCTCCAGGTTAGGTGAGCCTGGCCTGGACCAGCTGATCTCTGCTCCAAACTCCACCAGCATCACCACCGGGCCACCCTCAAGGCATCTGTTCTCTGCCCTTGCCCTTCCTTGGGAGTTCATAAGCCCATTTAAATGCAAGGGCAGCCTTTGGCACTCCGTGAGTGACCTCTGGGGACAGAGCTGCCACTAAGCCTTGTGCTTGCAGCCCCCCAGTTCACTGGGTCCTTCCATGCATGGGGCTGCTGCAGTTTGCTGGAGTGCTCCTGTCAGCCAGGCTTGAGGAGGAGGAGGAGCTCTCTGAAGCTGGGCAGTCCCTCTGTCGCGTGGTCCTGATGTCAGGCTCCATGCTGGGTTTAACTTAAAGACTTTTTGCTCTCCAGGAAGGTGTTCCTGAGCTTTTGGGTCCCTGTAACTATGCCCGAGGGTCCCGCTCTCCTGTAGCAGTTTCTGAGGCTTTGACATGGGTTCTCCTGGGTCCTCAGAGTTGGCAGCTGCTTTTTTGGGAGCCTCTGTTGTGCTTCAGTACTGGAATGATGCTGATGAATATGACAGGCTATGGAAAGTGAGCTCCCTTGTGCTGCCCCAGGCCGAGGGTAGTGTGTCCTTCCCTGGTTTCTGGTTGCAATGAGGGTTTCACCTCTCCTGGTTCTCCCTGTGGTGCTGGCAGAGACCTGCTGTCACCCAGGGCAGGATCTGCTCCAGCAAGATGGGTCTTGTAAGCCAGGAGCTTTGTCCATGCACAGCCCTCGCCCCAGAGGGACACCAACAGTGGCAGCACTGTGGGATCCCTCCTACGGTCCCCTGGGGAGCTGGGCTGGGTTTGGACTGCAGCTGCTGAGAGTTTTGGAGTCCTGCAGCCATCCCCTGGGCTGGAGAATCAGGTCACTGTGTGGGTGCTGTCTCTGTGCCAGGCATCTCACAGGGAGTCTAGTAGTGCCTCTTGCCCTGCCTTGGCTTCATAAAGCCCCTCAATGTGTCCCAGAGCCTCCCAGTGTCCCCCTGTCGTCCTGACGCTTGTCCCTGTCTGTTTTGCAGAAGAGGACGTGGAGAACTTTGACGTGACAAACCTGTCACAGGATGTTTTACGGAGCATCGAAGCCGATAGCTTCTGGTGCATGAGCAAGCTGCTGGATGGGATACAGGTGAGCCCACGGGTAAAGTCCTGGGGAAATCAGGTGCTGTGGCTGCCCTGGCAAGGGACTTCACGGCAGGCCCGTGATCCCAGCGCTCAGGAGCCGTGTCTACTTGGGGCATCATGATCGCAGCTTGCTGTGGAGCTGGGGATCTGTTTTTGAGCTGCTGCTTCTGACTCGTGGTCTCTCCGCACAGGATAACTACACCTTTGCACAGCCAGGGATCCAGAAGAAGGTCAAAGCCCTGGAGGAGCTCGTCAGCCGGATCGATGGTAGGTGACAAGGGGATCTGAGCAGGTCACAATAGCCGGGGATCTCCTCCACAAGGGGCAGGTGCTCCCCCACAACACGGCAGGCTCATCCAGAAAGCCCCTGGGGACAGGGTTTTGCTGGCCAGGTAGTGCAGGGTGAGGAGCCAGGGTTTTGGGAGACGAGAGCGCGTGAAAGCCAGTGTGTGGTGGCAGTGCCTCCAGCGGGAGCTGGGGCACCGTGGTCCCCAGGTTTGTAAGTGAAGCGTGCTGTTTCAGAGCAGGTACATAACCACTTTAGGAGGTACGAGGTCGAATACCTGCAGTTTGCCTTTCGCTGGATGAACAATCTGCTCATGAGGGAGCTGCCTCTCCGCTGCACCATCCGCCTCTGGGACACCTACCAGGTAGGAGGCTCCCACCGCCTGCCCACCTCGGCTGGTCACGGCAGGGGCACTTCCCTGTGCGCGGGGAGGGGCACAGAGGTCTCCTGGCAGCTGGGAAGGTGAGGGAAGCAAAGCAGCATGACCCGGGGACATTTACAGCCCGTTGGGTGGTGGGTGGGCACCCATCTGTGTCCGGGAGAGCTGCAGGAGCTGACCTCCGTTTTGCTGCCCGCAGTCGGAGCCAGAAGGATTCTCGCATTTCCACCTGTACGTCTGCGCCGCCTTCTTGATCAAGTGGCGGAAGGAGATTCTGGATGAGGAAGACTTCCAGGTGAGTCCCTGGGGCTGGGGGTGAGTCCCTGGGGAGGCAGCGGGGTGGGAATTGCTCCACTAGGGAGTCCAGCGTGAACACAGTCAACTGTCACCTTGGAGCTGGCTGCAGGATCATCCAGTCACAGGAACTTTGCCTAAAAGGAACTTGTGAGCATCAGCGCTCAGAGAACGGAGCTGTGGAGAGCTCAGTCCGCAGCTCCCGGCTCTTCCCCGGGCTCGAGCACTGACCTCGGTAAATCCCTGGGTGTTTGCCTTCTGCAGTCCAGCTCTAACACTGTGGCAGCGCCCGTTATCTCAAGGGGTTTGCGGGCACCTGAGGAGCTTCATCGATTCGGATCTAGACATGAGTGCATCCTAAAGCTGTCTCCGAGCTGTGCCTGTTGGGAGTGGAAGTTCCAGAGTGCTGCTGCCTCTGGCCCTGCTGGCCCTGGGCTGGTGCTGGAGCCCTTGGTCTTCAACCTCCCCACACTAAGCACCTTCTGCTCTTTCAGGGCCTTCTTATGTTGCTACAAAACCTGCCCACGATACACTGGGGTAACGAGGAGATCGGACTCCTGCTCGCCGAAGCCTACAGCCTCAAGTACATGTTTGCAGATGCCCCCAACCCTTACCGCCGGTAGGGGCCACAGCG
>NW_010429024.1:1110-1706 GCF_000710305.1 Buceros rhinoceros silvestris | reverse complement strand
CCTCGCCCTGTGCCCACCCCTCGTCCCGGCCTGATCTGATCACTGTGGCATTTTTGTCGTCCCAAATCCTCGGACACTCCGGCTGGGAGCTGCTCCTCGCTGTACAAAGCTCACATCGACTCTTGTCTTAACTTAACGTGTGCCTGTCTGCCACTCCACGCGCCTGGATGTGCCACTCCAACCACCGTCAGTATTTCACGCTGAGCCATGAGAGAGGCTTGAAGGGGCTGGGGGAGGACACGGGGGGCAGCTTTACCGATAAACTGAGCCGAGGATGAAGCCCTCCTGTCCCCTCCACCTCCTGCCCTGGGCTTGGCCGGCTGGGACCACCTTGGCTTCGCTGCCTCGTGTTAACCCTGTCTGCCCCCTTCTCTCTCCTGACACCCTTTACTCCACCTCCCCGAGGAAAATGCCTTATCAAAGACCCGGAACATCCTTCCCCCCGAGGGCGGCAGGGCAAGAACTTTCTCTCAGGGCCTGGTTTTGCTCCGAGGGTCCGGAGACCCCAAGCACTTTGTGGGTTTGCGAGACAGCCCTCGCGCCTGCCCTCTCCTCTCCATCCCCTTCGCCTCCCGCTGCCCCCGGGCAGACGGGGG
>NW_010429024.1:0-1014 GCF_000710305.1 Buceros rhinoceros silvestris | reverse complement strand
CCAGGGCAGCGGGGGGGACACTCCGTCCCACCCACGGGCAGTTCGACCACGTGGTGGGACTTTCGGTGGCTGATGTGCTGTCGGTACAACCCCCTGTGGTGCGAGGGGAGCTGAGGGGGGGCTGGTAGGGGAGCAACATCTCCTGAAACCCCCTTGCAAAAGCCCCTGCTGCTCCGAGGCGTTCTGTGTATATTGTGTTCTTGTGTATATGGGTCAAAGATGTACAATATACGTTTTCTGTTTGTAGCAGATAATGATTTTATATTTATAACGTGCACCCCTTGTTCTCCCCCTCCTCTCCACGCCTGGGAAGGGTCCCTGGCTACGGGAGCATAGGGCTTTGGACGCCCCAGGAGCCACAGGTATTTCTGCCCCAACATATTTTTGCAGTGTTGGATCTGCCAGGAAGAGGCATGGTGGAAATTCGCATCTCGGAGCTTCCCCTGCCGGGAGGATTTGGGTGTCCAAAGGAGATGGGAGCAGGGGAGAGCTGTGTCGAGGAAACAGGGTATTGGGCTCGCTGGCCCTCGGAGCTGTGTCAGTGGGACTCTGGGAAGGAACGACCCCGGATCCAGCACCAGCTGCCCCCAGCGCTCCCTGGCTGTGCAGATGTGTCCTTGCAGGGATAGCAAGGACCCGGCCGGCTTCACGCCATCTGCTTTTAAATCCAACCAACTATGAATGTTTTAACGGGCCCTTTTCTTCCCGTGGGCCAAGGGCTGGATGCGGGCGGGCGCAGGGAGATGGATCGGGCCGCCCCGGCTTCCCACAGGACGGTGGGGGCTGTTGGCCGGGCATGGAGGGTCCCGCTCCCTCCACTTTCCGTTGCTGGTCCTGGGGGGAAAAGGCAGCGGGGCCGCAGGCCGGGGCCAAGCATGTGAAAGGCAGAGCCTTGTTGCCAATAAAACTCCAAACAGTGTCTCAAGAAACTGCTTTCCTCTCCTCGAGTTGTTTTTCTCAGGTGCTTGGGCTTTTTCGTTACTTTTGTGGGTGGCTTTTGTTGCTTCCTCCAAG
>NW_010429023.1:25788-31438 GCF_000710305.1 Buceros rhinoceros silvestris | reverse complement strand
ATTATATATATATAAATTTATGGGGGTTTTTTAATATATATATATATATACACACAAGGTGAAGCCTGTTAGTGCTCAGCCTCCCCATAGGAGCTGGATGTTCCAGCGATGTAAAACAGCTCTGTGCACATGTACCAGCTGCCAGACGCATCCGACAGGGATTCTGGCAGGTGTGTGGGTAGCTGTTGCAGAACACCGAGCGTGGTGTAAATTCACTTTGATTTATTTCTCAATAGTTTCTCTGGGTGAGCACGACTGTGGCTTTCACTGTCTGTCTGGGCGTTTCCATACAGCTCTGAAATGTGTTTGGTGACCTGGATAATAGCGACGGATGGGGGAAGGACTTGGTGGAGGCTTTCTGGTGTAATGTAACATTAATGACAAGACCCTCTGGATGGGTCTGATGCTAAATAAATTCAGACATGAAATACTACGCAGACTATTAATATGGAGGACAATTCTCTTGGTGTTCCAGACGTCATTTGTCTCAGTAACAACAGTGGTTTGGTGGATACTGGCACCCACAGCGTGTTGCCAGGAAAGTCATGAGCACTGATGATGTGTAAGGACAGGGACATCCTCTATTTGTTCACTCCAATGTTTCTGGCTCTCTATTCTCCAGCTCCTTGTAGAACAGAATCTGAATCCGCATTTTTATCTACTCCTCTTCAGATAAATGCTACGTTTACAGGTCTGAATACAGGGCGATGGGAAGGAGGCTTTGTGCTTTCAGCCAGCTGTGGAGTGACGTGAATTTTTTTGCATGTGTCTAAAACCCCACATATGCAGAAATTTGCCACGACTATTGCATATTTTATTGCCACCACCTCAAATGGACACCATTTACGTAAGACTCTACACATGTTCCATGCTAGAACACGAACACGTCATTAGTAGGGACTCGAGTCTTTTATTTAGAGCAAGACAAAGGGTTACAAAATGCAACATGACAACAGAACAGAATTTATTCCTCCCACTCTTTTATTGCTGCCTTCTAATGAGTCCCAGTTCTCTTTCACCCAGGGTGGTTCAACCATTGCCACATGTCAATAAAATGGTTGGTTTGGGCTTGACAGACTAATTTGCACGATTTAAAGAATCAGAATTGTGTCATTTCCAGCCCGGTGTCAGCCAGAAAGGCTGCCCACTCCGTGCAGGGCTGAGGTGTCTCTGCTGGTTTGGGGCTACTGTTAATTCACTGGGAAACAGGAGGAAGACAACACCCAAGACTTCACATTCACCACTCTTTGCAGTCTGAGACTTGCTCCGGGTTTGCTAAGAAAAATAATTATAGGCTGAGAAGCATCATCATTTATAGCACAAATACCCTGTAAGCTCCATTCCAGAGTCCCTTGAGGACAAACCCTTCAAAATCGAGTTGTTCTGTATAAATGAAACGGTGCCTTTCTCCTGATGCATAACCTATCAGATCACCTCTGCTCTGAGCAGCTCTCACCTAGGCTTCCTGCGTGCCATCTGCTCGGGTGTCAGGGAACACAGCCGTAATTTCACCTCACCCTGCTGAGGAACCTTGACCAAGAACGTCGTTTGGCTTTGTTATCTCCCTGTCCTTCCTGGAGTCTGCAGCTTCAGCTCGGTGCCTTCAGTCCCGCTCGGAACGGGAAGCTCATCCCAACCACCGCTTCTGTTGATACAACATGGGAAGTGTCTGTGAAACTCACTGTCACCAGAGAGAACTGAGACCTAGGACTCGTTAGGTTTCGGGCAGGGACTGGGCATCCTTGTAGACAAATATTGTGGTTGTAAAGCGTTGTAATGCGTTTATAAACATAAATAAAAGTTTGGGGGAAGGTGGACAACTCATGATTCAGGATTTAACCCAGAATTGCTTTTTAAAGGGATCGGATGGAAACCTAATGAGGACTGACTACCCCATACCTGCTTGTACCTTCCTCAAAAGCACCCAAGGCGAGTAATTTTGGATTAAAAAAAAACCCCAAACCCAAGATCAAGAGAATCCTAAATCTCACGTAGGGCAATATTTCATATATGTGGGCTTAGGTTTTTCTGGGTCACCTGAAAATCAATGTGACTTCATAGGAAACGCGATGTTGCCTTGTCTTAGCTGTTTTTACACCCGAGAACTCTCACCTCTTCACAGCAGGGCCTTGCAGAACATCAGAGATACTTAGACTTTGGATCAGTGCTGGTAAACATGGGTTTAGAAACTCCTAATCTACAGCCAAACTTGGTATTAATTATTAGTATTAATTATTATCAACCCCAAAATCTTCATGTCTGTGGTTGACTTATGAATGAATGAATTGAACAATGAGATGACTGAACGACTGGAGTAGACACAGAAAACTCTGAAAACTGTGTGCAAAGGTTGTCCATGTGCCTGTTAAATTAACTGGATATAGAGAATGTTTTCTTCGTGTGTTCTTTCTTCACACTGATCTGGTGGGGTTTTGATCAACAATGCTTGTCGTTAAGACAGACATGTGAATCTAGCGGGTCGGGGTCAACAAGGGAAATTTCAGGGACAACCTGAAGTTTGGGGGGTGACGAGACTGTCAGAGGTACCTTGTGGAGGGATTGCAGAGCTTGGGGCATCCTGCTGTTTTCAGCGGGCTGCTGTACAAGCTGGCTCCATGCCTTGGAGGAAGGCTATGGTTGAGTGAGGTATTAGCAAACATATTTAACAGCAGCTTTTGGCGCTCCACGCAGGCTCCTTTACAGCTTTACGTTTTTGGCACTCTCTCATGTTATGAAGCTCCGCTGCATGGGAAACGCAGGATTTGCTGACGTTAGTGACTAATTAAAGGATTACAGGATGCTGGCAGTGCTTCAGTTTGCTGAGAAGGTCACTGAGGATCTGCTGCAGAAGAGCTGCCCGCAGCCTTTCTCAGGTTCCTCTGCTGGCTGAGCCCCTGTATTGACCCAGCGGTATGGAAGCAGGTTAACAGCTCACCTTACTTGGTTCCTGAAGCTCCATGGAGGTGCTCCCTTAAGAGTCTTTCTGTCATTTTGCCACCTCATTTAACTAAAAATCTCCCAAAATTCTTCTATTTAGGCTTATTTGTACTCGGTGAATTAGTCTACAGTTCCCATGAGTAATCAGACCTTCCAAAGGCAGCTCAGAAAGGACAAGAAGGAGCAGGGCTTTTATTCAAGGGTGTGTCAAAGTGTCTGGTGTGAACGCAGAAGAGGAGGGAGCCATGGAAGGGTGTGTTTGGGCGAGGCAAACCAGCCAGGAGTGGCTTGGAGTGGGATTCTATAACGGGCAGGCTGAGATGATACACTCTGTCCTGACACAGTGCTGCAAAGCTTGGACTAAGGAACCTCCACGCGGACTGCACGTCTACCAGTACAGATGGCACCACAGTCTGGCTCCACCAAAAAGGAGACACAACCTGTTTCAGCCTTTCTACAGCTTTTCACTTGGGAAGAGATCAGAAGCCACGACGGCCATGGTCAAGGTCAGGAGCAATGGCTGGTAATTGACAGGAAGGTTTATGATGCCACCAAGTTTTCCAAACGACACCCTGGAGGCAGCAGAGTTATTAGCCACTATGCCGGGCAGGATGCTACGGTAAGATCTAGGAGGACCACGGAGGAAGGTGGTTCCGTGTCAGGGCAGGATAACATGGTGGGACTCCAGTGGAGAAGAGAGTCTTGAGCAAAAAGGCTATTTCAAAGGAGGGGGGGGAATGAGATAAAATACAGAAAAAATGACCTTTGGCTCCAGCAGAAAAAATTCTACAAATAGTCAGTATTTGAAAATAGATTTTCCAGAGATTCCCAAAAATTTCTTGGATTTAGAGAATTTCTCTAAAATAATTTGTTGCTCGTTGACAGAAATAACGCATTCTAAGGAGATCTTACAGACTATTTGCTGAGTATCTGAATAGTCAGAAATAACATGTGCATGAGAAACGTGACCAAGATCAGGGAATGAACATGTGATGTGGGAGACGCGGATGTAATTTGTGCTGCACCAAGAGGTAGCTGAAGAAGGGACACCAGCTCTGCCCAGCACACCCAGAGGGCCCTGGAGCCTGGTGGCAGCTCCTGCAGTTTCTGTTACTGGACTTTTTTACAAAAGTCGAGGAGTACAGGATGCGTGCGGTGGCTTGTCCTCAGGTGATGTCCTCCCAGCTTCTGCAGCCACCAGCGAGAGGACTTGCATGGAGATTATTATGGTTTATAGGTACCCTGGGGTTTGAACCGCAGTGAATTTCTCTGGTATGAATGAGTTTAAAGAACGAACTTTGATCTTACTTGTATTTATTATTACAATAATATCACACTCTGGATTTCCTCGTTATTTCTTTTGTACAATTTAAACCTATATTCTGATAATTTAATGACTGTGTTTTGAAAACAATGAATAAATTTTACATCATTTCCTCAATGCCGCTTACAGGTTTTCAAAACTCTTTAACTTGTTACCTCTTTTCCAAGGTGCTCTTCTAGTATGAAAGCTGTTCCAGACCTTTATCCATCTTTTTTTTTTTTTTTTTGCTATGTATAGTTGTACTACATCCCTTTGAAGACAGAACCAGAACTACACGCAGTGGCCAAGACTGTGGGTGCACAGTGGATTTATGCCGCACCATAACAACATTCTTTTATCTTGCTCTCCATTTTTATTCTGTTGATCTTTTTGCTTTTAAAATGCTGCTATGTTCATATATGCTGAGGAATACTTTTACAGAAAACACTTGTACAGGACTGGGAGGTGTCTCAAAAGATCAGCTGGTACATGACTTTGCCTAAAGCCAGGACCCAGCACTTTTTTTCGAAGTACTCTTGGCTGCTCTAGGACTTACAATTGTATTTCTACATGGTGAGAATTATCCTCCTCTAGAGCTCATAAATATATATGATGAGAATTACCATCTTCTAGAGCTCATAATTACATATATAATGAGAATTATCCTCCTCTAGAGCTCACAATTATATATGTAAAGAGAATTATCCTCCTCTAGAGCTCATAATTATATACATATGGTGAGAATTTTCTTCCTCTGTGTGGATTACTCTGTGAATAGAGCCAACACGCATTGCAGAATATCACACTGGTGTCAAGCGTTGGAGGTTAAGAGCATTGTAGATGATAGTCCTTGAAGCTGATCTCTCATGAGATGATAATCAGAGCAGGGAGGAGAAAGGACAGGTTGCAGGACTGAAAGGCTTGTGTTTCTCTGATAAGAATCTGTGACATTGATATTGTGGACAGAAAATTCTGCTGAAAAGGATTCTGGCTCCTGTTTCTATGCTGTGGTGCAGCTTGACTCAAGTTTAGGCTTCCTGGCAAGATGGAACTATGTAAAAATGTATTTAAAAATGTAGGATGAGGGGCACAGAATCATAATGGAACAACTTGCCCAGTCCTCTGGGCCTGGACAGAGTTACTCATTTGTCAGCGTGACACTAGAGACCTGTAGAAAGCTCATCTGTCCGAAAAAATTCATCTTGCTCTGACTTCTTCCGGTCTGAAGCACTCAGAGAAAAACTGACTCTAAACCAGAGGTGCCAGAGGAATGTCAGAATGGGCAAAGAAAGTCCTCTGTCCTCTTCCAGGGACTTAATCCTGACCACGTGGATTTTTAGAGCCAAACTCAGCAAGCACCAGACACTGAGGATTTTGTTCTCTCTACTCCTTCTGCAAGACAGAAGAGTA
>NW_010429023.1:0-25686 GCF_000710305.1 Buceros rhinoceros silvestris | reverse complement strand
CTTTCCCTTCCTTCTGGAAAATTCACTGAGGACATGAGCAAAAGAAGAGTTTTGATTTATCTAGAATTTCATCCATTATTGCAGAGTTTATTTGTGATTTTGAAACTGGTCACTGGTGTTACCCTGTTCCCTAAAAACATCCGTCAGCCTGAGAACTTCCAGGGACCTGTCAGAGACACCCAGTTCGTCCTGCTGTTCAAGAAGCTTCAGCAGGTATTTCCGCTGTCCCTGGCGTGATGGAGTCAGGAGTTTAGAAGCACCATCCTAAGCATGGCAAAGCCACACCTCACCCATCGACGTGTTTTCCTGCTCCTGGGTCCCATCCACGGGGCAGGGCTGCTGGCTGGAGCCTTCTAGGGAAGGACTGTGCTGAAACAAGCAGATGAAAGAGATTCCTTCTGCAAGGACTTTTTCATCAAACTCTTTCATGTTTGTTACCAGCCTCGCCCAGGTACATTTATGAAATCTTGTTTCTTGAAACTTGTCCAGCTTTCTTGGGCCAAGCTCCAGCTGATGTCAGAGATCCACCGGAGCCACCAAAGGGGCAAAGATGGGCAGAGGAAACTGGATTATGTGTTATACCAAAGACATCAAAAAAGGAGAGCATCTGGTGTTTAGCCACATAACCTTGCTCACCCTCTTCCTTTTGTGTTTCCCAGGATGCCTTTGTGGCATTTCACAGCAATAAGTCTCTGGTGAAAAAACACTTGAAGTCTCTGCTGATTGGGGAGCTGGCACCAGATCAGCCCAGCTTTGAGTCTAACAAAGAAGTGAGTGTCCTAGAACCTGGCTGTGGGGATGGCTTGGGGTTCAGTGTGGGAGGAGAAGGAAAATCAGAGCACTAGCAGGAACAATGTCTGAAGAATGCCCGACGCTGCGCCCCAGGATGGGTGGTGGGGAGGCAGCTGGTAGACGTCATGCACGGAAACACGCAGTGTCCCGGAATCACGAATTCCATCATTTGGGTGTGAGGAATGAACCCCAGAGCCCAGATTCTGTTCAGCTCTTCCCACTGCGATGTCTCGGCGGGATGCTCAGACAGAGCCTGTCAGCAACTTGTTTTCCTGAGTCAAAGCAAGAGCAGGATCTGTCGATCTCGTGCTCATTTTTGCACAGAGATCCCTCTGACAGAATCTCTCCTCTGACTTCCTGGCAGTTTTAGGATTCCTGGGTCTGCTGTGACTCGTTTTCAAAGCGGTTGGTGCATGAATACTCACTTTACCCACAGAAAGCACTTCTGGAGGACTTCCGTGAGCTGCGCTGCACTGTTGAGAAGATGGGACTTCTGAGGCCAAATTACATCTTCTTCTTCCTGATCTTCCTTCACCTCCTGGTACTGGATGCTGCATCCTGGCTTGTGGTCTGGTACTTTGGGATATCCTTCGTGCCCTTCCTGGTTGGCATGGTGTTCTTCACCATTGCTCAGGTAAACTGCTGACAGCTGTTCAACACTGCAGACACGTTCTTGCAGATGGAGAGGTTGAGAAACATTTGTACCCATCATGGCTTCGCTGCCTCTCAGATCCTGTTATTAGGCTGCAGACAACAAGCACATTATCTGCAAAAAGCACATCACAGTTTTTGTTGCCTGTAGCAAATCTCATTTTGCTGATGAGCTGCTCACTAGGGCTGGTGGGGTGGGGCAAAGCTGGCAGTGACAGAAGATGCGATGAGCTGATCTAATCACTTACCCCAGCAGAAGAGGGAACGTTTCGTTTTCAACTCTACTTCTGGCTCCATGTTCCTTCTGTTTGTTGTCTGATGGCTCTGGTGTCAGTCGAGTTCTTCATGAGCCAATTACACTCACTAGCCCTGAAGAGTTTTCTGCTGGATAAGTAACCTGAATCACAGGGTCAGTGTGGGGAAGTTGGCAAGCAGGACTTTGTGGCCCTTAGGTGGGAGAAATCCTGGTGAGGGGAGGAAGAAAGCTTTGCTCAGACATCCATGGAATGAGTGCAAAGTAATTAATTTCTTTTTAATAATCTCTTCTGTTTGCTTAATATGGGAATATGAAATGCAGTGAAGCTATGGATTCAGAAATTCCTACTCTTTCTAGCTCGCTCCTTGGAAATTATGTATTTGCGAGGGGAGCAAAAGACTTCCATGCTGCCACGGTCAAATTAACAGTAATGGTGCTTTGCTGCTTTTCCTTTAGCTGCTACAATAAAATCAATATCTGGTAGCAAGCAGCTTTAGTGGACAGCAGCCTGGAAGGAAGTTCTCAGCCTTGAGCATGCAGGACAGCAGGTAGTGGTTCTTCCCCAAACCACTCGCACTGTGACTCAGAGACTCCCTCGGCAAATTAATGCACCAGCACATCATCCTGTTTCCTCATTGATCCTTTTATCTTCCAGATCCAGATGAGCTGGTTCCAGCATGACCTGGGGCACTGCTCTGTCTTCAGGAAGCCTCAATGGAATCGAATTCTGCAGATCGTTGTGATAAATGTTCTGAAGGTATTTGCTTCATGGTAGGAATATTCTCCAGGGCTAACCTAGACTAAGCAATGGATGGAAGTGTCCCGAAATTCAGCACTATCACCTGTGAGGGAAGTGTATGTCAATAATAATTGGATAAACAGTGGTGCAATTCTCTATGTTGTTCATGCTTCAGTCCCTGCTCTTCAACTTTTCCCACAGGGGTTACCAGCCAGCTGGTGGAATCACCTGCACAACCAGCACCATGCCAAACCCAACTGCTTCCGCAAAGACCCGGACCTCAACATGCATCCTCTCCTCTTCAGCTTGGGAAAGACACTCTCCATCGAGGTGAGCATGGGGAGGGATGTCTGGAGAAGCAAAGAGCCGTTGGGATAGAAGCTGTTAAAGACAGAAAGCTATAGAGTGAGGAATAACCATAACCCAGGTTGTGCCTTTCCTCGTAAACTCATGGTGATTTCCAAAGCGTTCCAAGGTCTCGTGTACTGACTGGTTATTATCATGCTTAGGCACCAGCTCCTGAGAAGCAGAGTCTTAAAACAGGTGCTCAAGTTCTCTGCGTTGCTAGAAGAGCAGGGCAAGCACATGAAGGCAGCCCATAGAGTGAGTCAGTCCACTCGCCTTAGCGTTAGAGGTTCTTAGTGATCCTGCAGACAGCGAGTCAGATGTTCCCTCTGTGTCCTCTTGGCTGAGGGAGCTGTTGGCCACCTAAAGCCTTCAGGACCAGTGTAGCTGCTACGCACAGAACGTTCTTTCCCCCTTTCCAGGTAATTCTGTTTACTCACGGGGTGATTAAATGGCCTGTTTGGTAGATAACCAGCCTCCTAAAGCAACATCTCACCATCCTTTAGCTTGCGATAAGCAAAGAAATTCCAGCTCTCCAAGGTGTGTGGGAAATTCCAGCTCTGCTGTCTCACAGACTCCTGTTTATACAAAATACTCACTCACAGAAAACTGTTGGCTGCAGCTGGGAAGGTTTTTGTCCGTGATGTCCTGCAAGGTGTCTCATACTAGCATCAGCATCTAGAGAGGTCTGGCTGTGGAAGATTGGGTTGGGTGGAAGTGAAGTGTAGGAAATGAAATGACCTAACTCATCTTTGATGATGTTAAGAATCTTTTTGCGCAAACAGTGAAAAAATTCACTCTAAGGAAATAAACTTACTCCATCTCTTTGCTGTTTCGTGTACTCGAAGGCAAAGTATTTGACCAAACAGACATATGTCTTTGTAGAGTGTTTACTACCTTGATGTTGCAGAAAGGATTTTATGGTCATTTTAGGATAGCATCCAAATGCTGAGGTCATTGCTGACCACTATCTCCTCTATCACTCCAAACATTGGGAAGTTTGCACCCTATCTCCTCTGCTACAGAGGTTCAGATGAAGCTTTCACGGCAAACACAGCCTGCATTCCCCACCCGAGTTTCCTGTCTTAGTTTTTGTGTGAACAACCTGTTCCTCCCAGAGCACCAACAGCCTCAGCTGTTCACCACTCTACGGTGGTGAAATTCACAAATACCTTGTGAAGGGTTTCAGGTCTCCATCTGGCCCATTACAATATCTTTTCATTTTTCAGCTCGGAAAAAACAAGAAGAAGTTCATGCCTTACAATTACCAGCACAGGTATTTCATCAGTGAGTATCCCCCCTTCCTCACAGAGCTGGAGGAACTGCACCTCAAAATCATGACTGCGTCTCCTCCCCAAAAGAAGGGTTTAAAGATTCAGCTTCACGTTAAAGCGTTCACCTTCTTCACATTCAAGAATGTTCACGTGAGGAGGAATTGCCCCTGAGGTCTCTGTTAAGGTTATGCGATGTCGGGTACTACAGAGGGGTGATCCAGGTGAGAGGTTGTGAGATGAAAAGAGGGAGAGATTATATGGACACATGAAAGTTAGTGTAAATAGGAGACAGCAATTTTTATTCCACTGGAAAGGCAAATCTTTCTTCTCATAGAAGAATATTCTAGAAGATTTACGATGCAGTGAAATTGCAAATCTCCCTGTTTTCCTTCTTCCCTTCAGTACTGGCCCCGCTTGCACTCATCCCCTTCTTCCAGCTGTCTACGCTCTACTTTGCAATCAAGAGGAAGAAGTGGTTGGTAAGCACTACTCGCCTTGCCTAGAAGACTTTAAAACCCACCATCACTCTCTGACCGTATCACCCTTCACCTCAGGGGATTGCAGGGTTGAAGATAGAGAAGGCTGGTTCTAGCCTTGCAGCAGAAACACAGTCAACAGCTTTGGGGAGAATTTTTTTCGAAGAGGCAGATGAATAAAAGTTAATGGAAAACTATCCAACCTCGACAGAGCGTGATTACAGGGCTGCTTGCTTGTCTTTGGTTACTGATGATAAAATGAGTGTTGTGGGAGGATTTTGGGGACACACTTGACTTGAGGCAGAGGGATGGTGTGGAGCTTCCTCTCATAAGTAAGACATCACAGAAAGAACATCTTCTATTCTGCAGTTCAAGTAAAGGGGAGAGGAGGAAGTGGAGGGAGTTCATCAACAAAGGCTTATTTTAATTTAATTTTATTTATTTTTCTTTTTACAGGAACTGTTACTAGTTGTGTCTTTCAACATCCGAGTCTGTCTCATGTATATTCCTTTAATGGGATTTAACAATTTCATGGTCTACTACTGGCTGTCCAGGTAACACCCAGCACACCCAGAGTCCCCACGAGTTGTAGTTGTAAACGATACTGAGCTTCAGTGAGATGAATGAAATCTAGTCATACCCGCTGCAATTTTCTCAGAAACAAATAGTCAGGAAGAAACAGCATAACTTGGGGGGGTGGTGGTGGTGGTGGGGTGGGGGGTGTGTGTGTGTGTACGCTCAGGGACATCTGCCACTACAAATGGAGCGGTTCTCCAAAGAAACTTCGCAGGTTAGGAGGCAGAGAGATGGAATAGAAAACCCTGAATTACCTAGAAGTGCTCTTCTACTTAAGATGAGTCTCAGAAAAGTATTTTGATGGTGAATTTGGATGGGATCAGAGCTATATAAATGTTTCTGTTTATCTGCCCAGGTACCTAGAGAGTACCTGGTTTATTTGGGTATCGCAGATGAATCACATTCCAATGGACATTGATTACGATAAGAACAAAGACTGGGTGTCGACTCAGGTGAGAATCTCCTTCCTTCTGGAAGAGTGGGTCTGTGCTTCTGACTTACAGGACAGTGTTTTTCACTGAAAGGTTTTGACACGTTTTCCACAACACCTTTCCCTTCATATTATGAAAAAGTACTAATGGAGTAACAGTCAATCTCCTTTTTAGGCCAGCTAAAGAGAAGCAAAGTGCGTCTGGATCCCTTCATTTTTTACCCTGCGGGTTACAGGGTAACTGCAGATAAGATAGAGCTGACAAAATTGAGGTCTGATTAAAATGAATACGTAAACTCATCTTCACTCACATCTCTGCTGCCTCCAGCAGTATACACCCACATTATGGGTTCTAAGCATTTTTCCTTATATTAAGGGAAAAGCCCCAGCCTGGTATTCAGCTGAGCAAATCTGGATGTCTCCATCCCAACACTTGCTACATTCATTGGCAAGAAAGAGCCCTTTCTAGAGCATGATTCATCTTGCTCTACAATAAATATCTAAATCAGGTCAGAAGAACCTGCTCAGATGAGATTTCACACTAAAGGTGTCTGAATCAGGTCAGACGAAGCCAACATACACAAATACTTTTGTATCCTACTCCGCCTGTACTAGTTGGAGGAGGACAGAAGAATGTCTTTTGTTTCTCTGTTGGGCATCTTTCCTTTCCATCCAAGTGCAAGAAAAGAATCACAGTAGGGGCTGTGTGCATGCTGGCGAAGGAGGTCTTCTTTCTGAGCAAAGGTCTAGCTAAATTAACCTACATCCCAGCAACCCATTTCAATCCAGGCTGTGTTTAATTCTTCAGGGCAACGATGGTTATAGTCCCTCACTCTAACTTCCCTTTTACTCTAGACACGGGTGGGTGACGATTATTGAGGTTCAACCATCAGACTTGCAGAACAATCTAGGCTGAATCCTGTATTTCTTTGGTCTTCCTTCCTCCCAGCTCCACGCAACGTGCAACGTGAAACAATCTTCATTCAATGACTGGTTCACTGGGCACTTGAACTTCCAAATCGAGCACCAGTGAGTGTGATTATGGGGAGAAAGTGGGAATAGCATGGGTCACTGAAAAGTGAGAAGGGTCATGTGCTCTCACATGAAACCATCTCAGGAGACCCTCTGGTCTCCTTCTGGGGGAGGGCAGGGAAATATTTTGAACAGGGGGAACCGAGGGTGACGGAAGGAAATTCTGACAATAACTGTCTCATTTGATTCTGCAGCCTTTTCCCCACCATGCCTCGACACAACTACTGGAAAGCAGCTCCTCTGGTGAAAGCCCTTTGCGTTAAGCATGGCATTGAGTATAAAAGCAAGACTTTGCCGACAGCCTTTGTCGATATTTTGCGGTAAGTATCAATTAACAAGATAGTTTTCCACTCTCATACCACGCAAGGGCAGGACATAGGCAACCGTTTCAAACCAGTACCCATGGAGAGCTCAAACCTAGAGTTTATTTCGGTTTTTCTAAAAGCACTTCTGGTTTTCAAAGACGTTCAAAGTTTCAAAGATTATTTCCTCTTTCTTAAATCCTCTCAATTCATTCCCTGCAGTCAGACTTTGCTGAGATGTCTGTGCAGTTTTTAATCCATTTTCCCAATTTACTTCTTTTTACATCTGAACTACCGTTTGCTTCCCACCAGGTTAAAAATTGTCTCCTCCTAAGCAACTTTTACCTTTCTGTTCTTGCAGTTCACTGAAGGATTCTGGGGACCACTGGCTTGAAGCGTATCTGCACTGATAGAAACTGGCACCTCTCAACGGGAACCTCTTCACCAGACATCTGCTGCAAAGAGTCAGCTCAGGCCATCAGTGTGTGTGTCTTCTCCTATAGAAACTCGGGAGCTGGTCAATGCTAATTGCAGTAAGAATGGGTGGGAAAGTGGGTTGAAGATACATTTTTTTCTTCTTCCAAACCATGAACCTCTATTTTTCCTGCTCTCAGACTCAGCATTTAGTGCCATGATGAACTGGGCCTTCAAACTGTCAAGTAGCTCATAAATCAGCTTCATCAGTTGACTTCATTGGAGGTGCCAGCTCATTGCTTATGGAAAAGGTTTGAAAGGAAGTTCTTCATAAAGTCAAAGTAGTTTGTGTTGGAAGGGACCTTTAAAGATCGTCTAGTTCTACCCTCCTGCCACAGGCAGGGGCATCTTTCACTTGATCAGGTTGCTCAGAGCCCTGTCCAACATAACCTTGAGCATTGCCAGGAATGAGACATCCTCAACCTGTCTGGGCAACCTGTTCCAGTGTCTCACCACTCTCCTAGTAAAGAATGTCTTCCTTATATCTAATGTAAATCTACCCTCTTTCAGTTTAAATCCATTGGCCCTTGTCTTGTCACCTGTAGTATAGTCCGTTATGGGACAGTTGAGCCATATCGGCTGAACCTGCATTGTGCTGGATTCACCTAACTGAGCCAAAACCACGAAGGTAGGTAGGCTGCAGTGGCCATTTGCCCGTAAAAGCAAAGACCACGTGGAAGACAAGTGGTTCTTCTCCTCTAGAAGAATTCTAGGCCCCAACTTTCAAACCACCTGAAGGAGGAAAATGTGAAAGACCTTGAGTGAGATACCACCACAAACAACATGACCCACCTGCAGTCCATTGAGAAGCAACTTAGACTTGTTACAAGCTGGAAACAACAACGGCCTTTTTTTGGGGTAACAATAGCAAGCCCAATGCACAAAGCAGGAGTTAGAACTCTTTATTTTGGCCTTTGTTTTTTAAGAACGTCTCCATTTGTTCTTGATATTTATATTTTTGTGCGTGGGTAGGTGCAGGTGCTAATAACACTGTTCTGGTTAAGAGCTGGCAGATGTCACTGAAACCCATCCTGATTAATAAAGTTGTTATTAAAAAACTGGGTTGAATGTCATTTGGCAATCCCTTCTCATTGGTACCGAGAACAATTCTGTGTTCCCAGATCCACGGTTGGTTAGAATGGCGATGTTGACTTGTGGCCAACTTTTCTGTCGCTATACCTGAAGGAAATTGTGATGTATATAAACATATAATGTCTATCCACTATGAGACAGTCAACCAGAAATAGAGGCGGTATCTACAATGAAGTCCGATGGCACAGGTGACCATATTCCAGCTTGCCGCCTAAAATGCCTTTTCTTCAGGCGTGGCCTCCAGCTGGCTCCGTAGGCGCGTCCTGCCAGGACGCTGAAGCTCTCTACGTGCTGAGCTATGCTCCTGTGCATGTACAGAACTGCCTCCATCTGAGCAATTCTCATCTTGTCGCCCACCCACGGGTGGGGCGTGTTTGGTTTTCCTGCCTGCCATATCCCCCGAGGGGCCTGATCCCACAGGCGCGCTTGGAACTCGCTTGCCATGCCGACACGACTGTGCTTTGGGAGAATGTTGCGGTTTGTTTTCTTTCTAAAACGGACCCGGCAGAGGCGATCTTCCGCTTTTTTATACACGGTGGTTATACGGTTGTTGTGGAGATGTAATTACCCAGGTTTGGTTCTCTCCGTGGCAGAAGTGGTTCAAAGCCATAATACCCACCTCACACCCACGTGTGGACTGGACGGTGCCATGTTCCCCTCTCCTTGGACACCGCACCGCAGTGCAACAGAGAACTCAAGACTGGCAGAACTGGCCTCTCATTTGTGGCGTTTCTTGTCTGGTTCTCAGAATACTTCTTGGGCAGGAATTCAATCCCCATTTCAGATGCTCGAAGTCAAGGGCTACCAAGGATGGCAAGAGCCATGTCCACCCTTTGTAATTGCATTCCTAAGAGCGATACGGTGTCTAAGCTGTTATCTTAGGCAGCCTGGGACCTTAGGTTGTACTTCTGAGCCTGTCTGTGCTCAGACTCCACAAGGCACTAGAAAATGGTGCCCCAGGACTGAGTCACTTGTTCAGTATGGGGTTTTGGTATCGGTTTTGAGAAAATTGCTCTCAAGGGACTTGTACCGTGCACCCCCTGCAGTCAGAGAAGCACCATGATGGGTCTCTGGTGCCAGGAAGAAGCAATTTAACACCAGGACAGTGTCTCTCCTGCCACTTCTTCCACCCTCATGACTGTCACCTAGAATATAACAACCTGCTTGGGATACTAGAGGATGAATAGTTGTGTGTGGCAGACCAGGACAAGCTCAGGGTGAAAACCAGAGAGATTCCCGGGGAGCCTATGGATGCTTGTGCAATATGAAGCAGTAGTTTTTATAGTGCTGTTGTAAAAGCTATCTGGAACCATCTATTATGGTATACGATGGCTTCTATTACACAGCACAGGTAGAGTCAGCTACAAGTTGGGCTCTGCAGGTACAAGTTAGAGTCTGAATGAAGCCAACGTGCTGATTTCCTGCTTCTCAACAATGTGTTTGGTGCTGAAGATGCCAACTTTGCCTTGCAGCATTGTCGAGAGCCAGTAATGGGCTACTCCGATGTTTGAGTGTCAGAAGAGACTCAGACTACTTGTATTAGCGAAATAAAAACAAGGACAACTTGTTAAAGCACTATTCCTTTCCTTTATGGTTTGTTTTATTTTTATTATTGCATATAATACCCCAGAAATCCAACATGACCATCTAGGATCTCCAGCACCAGACTCCAGTGTGAATTAATCTTAGATTTGCTTGATAAGCCCAGTTTCCTGGGGAAGCCATCCCTTATGGGGGCTGCTGATTGTGGGGTTCTTTCACACATAAGACATGCTGGTCTGTACCAAATTTGATGGGGCAGTACAGCATCAACAGTCACCGTCTTAAAAAATGCGTGAGAAGTGTCGACTGAGGACAGAAGGGATGTGTACATCCTTGGGTAAGGAAAAGGGGCATCAGGAACTTTGTTTCTTACGCCGCATGGTGTCAGAGGGTCACTCAGATTCTCTAAGTGCCTGTTTGTGACAGCAGCTTCACTCTGCTTTGCTTTACGTGTCTAGTGTAAAAATTATTAGTTAATCTAGAATTACCTATTTATCAGTGCACAATTCTTGTGCCCCCCCCAAAATGGTGTGCTGATACACAGTTTTATACCAGCACGGTGTGGAGACCATTGAGTAGGAGCAACCTGATCCTGCCAACAAAGTCTATATACTCATTCCACTCCCACTGACCCAAGACCTTCGAAATCCCACCCCCATGCTAGATGTCCAAACTTCTTCTACTGCTCTTGAGTTATGAAATAGCCTAAGCCACTTCGGCCTGTCGGAATAGAGGTGATTTACCAGGCTGTGGCTCCTCATGAAGCTTTTCTTATCATTTGTTGAAGTGGGCGCTGGAGATACACGCAGCATGAGAAAGAAACCCCATAATACATATGGAAAAATCATCACCACTTTGTTTCTGCGTATTTGGAGACCGCAAACTCTAAGCTGTAACAGCCCAGTAGGACCTTACCTAAACACCAAGAACTGTGCCATAGAACAGCGTTTTCAAACTAAGCAATTTTGGAGTTCTTCCTCCTGCTTTGTCTCTTCGCTGGGATTTCTGATGCACTCTTTAAACACTCCAGTAGGAAGCTCCAATTTGCTGACTCAGGAACGCTTTTATCCACCAGCCAGGCACTTCAACGGGAAAGCAAAGCAGGCATGTGCTCCCCATAAAAACGCTGTCAGAGCTTTAACTGGCAGACGTGAGCTGAACGTTTGCTACCGCAGCATGTGAAATTTGCTTGGTGTACAGGGTGTAAGCGGTGAAAGCTGTTTAACCCTCCAGATAAAGCTGAGAGCTGTGGGTGTGTCAAAACGCCAGCGCGGTTCTCAGCCTGCTTTTTAATCCTGCGACAGCCCGAGAGACGGCTCAGACTTCGATGGCCATGAGACCATCAGCCCATTCCTCATCGGCCAAACCGGCCACCCAGCGAACCCAGATCTCTCCGATATAGAGGAAGATGTTGTAGAGGACTGTGTCAAAGGTCTTACAGAAGTCCAGAAGCTCTTCCCTTGTCCACTGATGTAGTCACTCCATCACTCATTCCTCGCTTGCCAACCTTACACATTACAAATTGTTTAATATTTTTTTTGTTGCCTGCCTATAGCAAAAAACTACTATGCTCTCCCCTGCTACCTGACAGGAGGTTGTAGAGAGGCAGGGATTGGTCTCTTCTCCCATAGAACAAGTGACAGGATGAGAGCAAATGGCCTTAAGTTGTGCCAGGGGAGATCTAGGTTAGAAATCAGGAAAAACTTCTTCACAGAGAGGGTCGTGAAGCCTTGGACCAGGCTGCCCAGGGAGGTGGTGCAGTCCCCATCCCTGGAGGGGTTTAACAGATGTGCAGATGTGGTGCTGAGGGACATGGTGTAGGGACCCTGGCAGTGCAGGGGGAACGGTTGGACTCGATGATCTTAAAGGTCTCTGCCAACCAGATGATTTTGTGATTCTACAATTCAATTGAACTTGGATTTATGCCTCTGCTTTTTAACCCTTTGAGGGGTGAGGAAAGCCTCCACTTTCATTCAGTGGCCTCTAACCTGTGCTGCATGAAGGATGAAAGAAGAGTGATGGTCTGTGGACTGAAAGGATGCAAGTCCAGGGCTGAGCCTCACAGCTGCCGCCTGAACTTCGCATTTTACAGCAGTATCTATCGATTGCAAACATATCTATTGATTGGCCATGTATGTGAATTTTATTTACTGTTCCGGAAGGCTGGGTGGAGTGGTCAGAGTCTGAAGGGAGGCCACTTCTCACTGGAAGCAGTATGAGCTTTTCTCCTGAGGACAGCGAGGCAGCAGGCTGGTAGCACCCCCTGACTCCTGTGCTCTCCGGCTGAGATGAAATTTAGCAGTGTGGTAGGAAAAGTGCTGAGGAAACGTTTCCCTGACTCAAATAATATGTCCTTGGGACTGTGAGTTACAGGCTGAACACCCCTCTAAAACGTGGCCTCTCCAGTGAACCCAGGGACCTGTGCTTCACGAAAAATCTCAGCTCCTTTTTGTTCCTTTAATAATTTTATTTCTCTGTAGCATGAGTTCCTCATTTTCATTACTTATATTTAAAAATAGTTGGTGACTCAAGGCACTGTTTTGTTTTTAACAACGTCCTGTTTTTTTTCCCTGTGTGGACTGTTGATCTGCGCCCTTGCCTTACAAGTTCAAAATCTGAATATCCCTAGACAGCTTCATAGCCGTTGTAAATCAGACCAGTAGAAATTATCTTGCCACCTTCATCTCTTGCTAATAACAACTTGTGTCAGGATTTACCTCTGGGCTACCATCTCCCGTTCGGTTACACCTGGTATTTTGCCAGGCTTTTTTCCCCACTATAAAATGATTTGATAGAAATTCTGCTGCGGTATCAAGCGTAAACCCCGGATTTAGGCAGCTGGGCTCTTGCCGTGTGAGCTGCCTCTCTCTATAAACGTCTACTGTCATTTCTTACCCCAAGGTCTCCTGTGCAGCAGAGAAGAAGAGCTCCTAGCTAATCTCTTGAAAGTACTTATTGAAAGTATTTATTGAAAGTACGCCAAGAATAACAGAGAAAACGGCAACTCATTCATGTATCTGGATCTTCCAGAGAGCTGTACAGGAGCCCTGCTCCCTGTCCTTGTGCCGCGGTGCCTTTCAGGCCTCCAGCAGCATCAACTTTATGTCCTTTTATGTAGCCCTCTTCATTCAAATCGAGCGGTTCTTCTCCACTCACCTACTAGTTGCAGCAGGAAAGAGAAACCACGTTGGGTTCTACGTGCCAGGGTGGTTTCTCCTTTCTCACCAGCATTCTCCTTGACTGTTTTTTTCCCCTTGGTCATGCTCCCTATTAGTGTGACTTTGGAAAAATCTGTGGAATATAATTTCTTTTGCTGCTGCTTCAAAACTGCAATTCTTCAGCGGCAGAAGATTCCTGGAAAAGGAATACTCTCTTGATAAGCAAGTTTTTAAATATGACCTCAGAAATTAAAAGCAAGAAGGTTCAGGCATTGCAGCCTTGTTTATAGAGACTATTTTATTGTCTTCCATGAGTGTGTCATCACTGTTTAGTTGCATGGACCAGGGCGTGTCTTGTGTTCTTGCTGTGGTGTCTGAATCTGCTGAGAGCAATGTCAGCCGTTTCAGATGTAAAAAAGATGAGAAAGAAATGCAAAAATGGAAAGTCAGGAACAAGTTGGAGACCTTTGAAGATGAAAGTTTGCACTAATAAGGGAAGCGGGCTCAATCCCTTCTTGCCTGGCTTGTGTCTCAGCCTACCACGTGGTATTTCTATCCCCTACTTTCTCCGTAGCATCCTTTCAGAACGTTTCATGGTGCCATTAATGGTGACGACAAAGTACACGGTGCTAACTGGTGGGCTGAGCCCAGAAAAATTCTACATCCATCTTAACAAGTGCTCACATGGTGGGACTGCAGGAGAATATGATAAACCTCCTTCTGTTTCCTGACAACTGGATTTTCCCATTTCCATTGCCCTGCAGCTTGGACTCAGTCTCCACTGAACTCATCTCTGAGCTGAACTTGGAGAACTGTCCTTTGGGTCATTGCCCAGTAGTTTTAGCGTCATCCCCTTCTGGAACTGGGAGCAAAACGTGCCTGCTCCAGGTGCTGCCTATCTCAGGTGCTTCCTAAAGCATGGCAATGTGCTCCCCCCGGTGGCAAATGCATCCAAATGAAGATGAAAGACCTGCCAGGGTTCTGCTTTAACGTTTGCTGAGACCAAAAAAGGCAAACCTTAGTCATAGAAAAAGGAGATCAGGGTGCCTAATAATTTCAACACAGTTGTCCACGTGATCTCATTTTCTTTGCAGAGACAAGAGGTTAATGCCTGGAAGAGAGATTGCTCCACACTTAGATTTTCAGGGCTAAATTCTCAGGCCCTTCTTTGAAGAGACCTTTTCTAAACGATACGGAGACACAGTTTTCAATGTGAAATGACCATATTTTGGAGCGCTCCTCAGCCAGTGGGTGCATTTACCTCAGCTCAGGAGTCAGCAGTTCCTCTTAGAGCTTGATGTCAAGTCAGGGGGTTGTTTGTATTTCTGAAGTGCTTTCACAGGAGGGTTTGACTAGATCCAGATCTTGGGAAAACTGTTGTGCCTTTGTTCACTTACTAGGGAGACACATTTGAGTTTATAATTGATATTGGGCCAAATAATGCAAGGAAGGCTGGAGAGCCTCAAGCATTTGATCAGGAGGCTGGGAGGGTTGAGAAGGTCGGCGTGGTTTGCACATCATACTAGTGGCATGGGCTTACCACAAATCAAGCACAAAGACTGATGAGGTTTGGTGATCTGGAGCATCCTTTACCTCTTTACTTGCTGTGCTAGAAGAGGTGGAAGATCCTGGCATGATTTCCGCAGGAGGAAATCTATTTGCAATTCGAATACTTCAGAGGTGTAGCCTCTCTCAAGAAAAGTGAAAGGATTAGGAAAAATAATCCAAGTGTGCCTCCTTGTGGTCCCATCCTGCCGGTACATCTAGAGAGAGGGCGTGTTCCTTGTCTTTGCGTGAACTCCTCGTGGTTGAAGCCCTCTCCCTCGAATGAAAGGGCCCCTCGTTCTCTGGCAGTTGTGTGAAAAACCTTATGCCCAGGGAGGACTGGGACATTCTTGAAGACTGGTGGCTTTCTTCACCAGCCAAGCTTCTGCTGTTACCAGGTGCCCCCGATCTTTGGTATCTTTTCAGCAATAAATGATCCCATGCACGACCAAAAGTAAAAACCGCACCAGGCTACGGACTTTTACCGATTATTTCTGAATTACACGTTGTTCTCAGTCTTTTTAGGAAATACGGAGCTTTGCAGTCACTAGCTGGAATAAATTCATATAAATGAACAACAGAGAGATCCTGGACTGCCTCTGGTTCCCATCTGAAGAAAGTACAGAACGGCAAATTCCGTCCTTCTTGTTTAGAAAGCACGATTGCCTGAAAATCATTAAAAATACCAGTCTTTCAGAATTTTTGCTAAAAGCATTCATGTAAAACCGCAGTGGGGAAACGTTGTCCTGTTTCCCCCGGACAATGGAGAAGTGACGAAGCCCACCATGGTGAGTGGGTAGAACACGTGCTGGGTGTGGCAATAGCTGAGGCCCCTTGAAAACACCAGTTTGGAAGAGGCTCATAAAAGAGAGGAACGATGAGATTAAAACACTGACATCGTTTGTGGGTTAATTTGTAATAACAGCGTATTTGGAAGAGGAGAGTTAAAATTCACCTCTGTGTATTTGGAGCAGCCGTTCCAGCACCTGCACAAGGACAGTTGGCCCCATGGAAATTCAGTTTGAAGTTCATGGTGGTGCCTTGTTGCCGTTTCCCCCCTCTGTGTCCTGCCTGCTCTGCATCTTCTTCTTTGAGTGAATTTGACTCACATGTTTTTCCAACAAATCGTGAGGACTTGTACATACACCAGAGGACTTGGCGGGCTTGCCCACACCCCTCACTTGCCTGCAAGCCCAAAGAAGGCGGTTCAACATCCTCAGCTCACATGCAATTAGTGTTGCTGTTCAACATGATGTGGAGGGAGAAGCAAGGAACAGGCATGTTTCTCTAGCATCTTCCTTTTTGACAGAGCTTTGGATGCCATAAGGAGTTTGCCAGTGTCCAGAGGACACGTCAACTTTGAGGCAATTGTCCTGGTAACCCAGAAGTTGTTCTTTGTATCAGCTTATGGTGCCTCTTTTTCTGAGGGGCAGAAACTCAGGGTCTGGATGACACATAGAAGTCCTCGAGCTCCCTTCTGCACAAACTCTTCCCCAAGAAATGGAGTGTGGGAATAGCGTCATGGCCTCTTATGCAAGTAGCCTCTTCTTTGGAAGAGTAGAGACACTGAACGAGCTTTCAGAACAAGCTGTCACTTTACACAGACTTTTAGGAACTTAATTTTGGCATATTTTAATCACAGTTGAGATGGTCTAGAGATCCCAGTGAGTTAAAAAGTTGTTATCTGGGAGGAAAAATGAGTTGAAAAACACCTAGGTACCTCATAAATCTCATTTTCTTGGAAACCCAAGCTAAAAAAATCTCAAAATTTGTGACTTACGAGCTGTGAGGCAAAGAAACTGTTCCTCTTCTCTCACGTTCAGCCAGGGCAGTGAGATCTGCTCCTTTTGCCCCATTGCCTCCTCAGACACTCCCCTCTTGCCCTGTTTTAACGTCCCTTCCAAAACTGCATTACTTTAGTATCTGCAGCGCAGCCTACCTGAAGGCTCCATCACGAGTTACTGCAGCAAATGCAGAAGTAACTCAGAGCATGAGCAACCGCTGTGAATTCTTGGGGGCCCATGACCATTTTCTATCCACTTGCTACAGCTAATTGCTATGTGGAAGCTCTGCACCTGCAGTGGAAAAAAAAAGGGTGAATATTTTAAAATCTCTGTCTGGAAATAGAAAGTAAAGGGTGGGATGACGTGGGGCTGGGTCATGTTTGAGGCTATAGCTTCCCTCCTGTGTGATGCTGGTTGACCGAGGGAACTACTGCCAATGTCACAGAGCCTTACACCTCCTTTGCTTGCTCCAAGGGTATCTTGTGACACACAAGCAATGGCTGAGACTGTCTCCAGCAGCCCAGGCTAACCGAGCTCATTCCTTCACCTCAACCTGCAGCTCACAAAGCCCTTCTATGCCTCTTAAAATGGGAAATGAAATCGCATCGTGTCCCAGATATAATCCCTCTAGTTTCAAATTAATTTCGTTATGTTGCCCTTAGCCTTTCAACCCAGGGCACTGGGAGATCCTGCTGTAGAAAAGGTCATAGTTCCAGGTCTCCCAGGTGTGCTCCCAGCTGCCATCAAGCTTCGTGTTTCATGCCCAAAGGGCAGCACGTGCAGCCCTGGACCAGCCAATATAAAGGGAAGTGGTTTGTGCATCCAGCATCACCGCCTCCTTAGGTTTCCGATCCGCGAGCAATCAGTATATATCAACTAGTGGCTGCTGAATTAGTAATGAATTAGCACTCCACTTGGATTTTCAGAGGTATCCCACAGGCATAGACCTGGTTGTCTAATCAAGATTGGGAGTCAATAAGAGAAGTAAAATGCAATATTTGCATGATATCCAATAATATCCATCATGCTGAGTCGTAATGTGTAGAAGCTGAAGTAAAAATCAACTGGGAAGAGTTAAACTTTTGTACTTTTGCCAGTTTCTCTTTAAATAATACAGGTCAGCTTTAAAAGAAGAGCCTAAAATCATCTTACAAAACCAAGCAAGCATGAAAGAAACTGGTCAGCGTAAATAATCCTAAGTGAGGGCAGGTTCTCAGACCTTGAGCAGCTGAGCATCCGCCTCTAATAATCATATTCTTGAGCTAACTCCTCTGATGACATCAGCAAAAAAAATAAAACCCTGCCCAGCTGATCCACGGAAGCTCTGCAGGGGTTGTGCAAGCAAACGGAGAAAGTATTTATCATAAGTTATGAAATGTTTTTAATGACTGTTTGAGACCTGTCAGTCTTTCCATCCCGTGTTCCTAACGCTGAACAGTCCTTCTATAAAGGAATCATAATTGTTTATTTTTATGGTTCCCTATCAGTGTGGAAGCAGCTCTCAACAGATGCTGATTGCTGTTAGACACAAAGGCGCAGACAGGGGTGATTTGTCGTGATTTACCTGGCAACGGCTGGGGGAACTGTAACCGTGTTTACAACACTGAAGTGACAGCTAATGAATCCACGTGATTTCCAGAGCCAGCTGCACTCCTGGGCCTGGGGATGTGTTGTAAGTTGGTGTGTAGCCTACACCTACGCCACCTGTACAGATGTATGTTCCCAAACACAACAGCAAGCCAAAGCCTCTGTTCACCTGAATGGTTCGTGTGCTTTGGTGAACATCAGCGCTAGCTTTAACTTCCCATTTCTGCTGCTTTCACCGTGGTGGGGACAGAGAAGGAAGAAGCTCCTAAAAGAAAAGATGAACAGTGATGAAATATGGATGCAGCCGCTTCAGGTGAAACAAGACCGTTGGGCAACCCAGCTGGTGGTGCTAGGCACAGGTTGTGCAAGGACCAGTCCAGGTGTAAAGTGGAGAACCTCCCTTTTCATCTTGATAATGGTTCCAAAATGACAGACTAAATTATACGGCCCTGTTTTGCTTCCCCTCGTTTCCCTCAGGTAAAAGTGACGACATCATTCTCACAGAGTGAGTGGGTGTCCAGGATTTTGCAAGACAACTCCAAGTGTGCAACACACCACCGTGTTGTGATTGGTCGAATGACTTGGCTGTGATTTTAAATTCTGTCTCCCTTGGGGGGAATAAAGAAGAATCACGTAGACCCTCCAGTGAAGGTGAGGGATGGTGAAGGCACGTCGGCGATTGTCAGAGCTAATTGTAAAGGCAGTAATGCTGCAAAAGGGCATTTTAATTGTTTGATTTTTCTATTTCAATCACTTCTTCAGACTTTTTCTGAAACTTGTTTCGATCATTCAAAAAAAAAAAAAGGAAGAAGGTGGCGATAAGAGCTGAAAGCACAGTTCCTCAAACAATCTGTTATTTCACTTATGAAAGAGAAGATGAAGAGTAAGTTGGTCACTGCCCTTAACAAATGGAAGAAACAGAAAGAAACTCTGCGTGGGTCTCAACCTGGCAAATTTTCAGGTGATGTTTGCAGTGTTTTTCTCCCAATGAAAAGTCAAGAACCAACGGGACTGTTATTGATCTGTAGGTATTCACATTTTGTAGAAGAACAGTATGACTTTGGGCTGTTCTCTGCAGGAGCCCGGGAGGTGCAAAGAAATCCCACCTTTGCTCTCACTGGTGTAGTGCTTGAAGAGAGGAAGCTCCTTCCATGAGATCTAGAGACAGAAGCACGTTATGCCCCTGCTGTTCTAGAAGTGCCTTCTCAGGGAGATCACGCACAGCGTTCGTTGTGCAATGTGTTTTCACCTACTGCTCGGTGTGACTTGTCGGTACCTGCCAACATATCTCAGGTGGGCAGGCTGGGTGGAGCCTTATGAGACAGGCTGTAATAACCAGTTTTCTCCAAAAACTAACCTAGACGAAGCTTTCTACCTGTGAGTCTCTGCAGAGTGTGGACAGCCCACAAGCTCCAGGTGCAGGAAATCTTTGCTGGCTGCTTCCTCTCCTGACATTGACAGTTCCTGTCCTGTGCAGGACAAAGAGGGGCTGCAGTGGCATGTGAAGAACGCCCCTCTCTTTGTCTTCCTCTCCAGGAGAATGTGTGCACTTATTGCGGACACTGTCACGAGGCTCTCTCCAGAGCTGATTTAAGATGAGTGATTCCAGGTTTTTCTGCACTTCCCTGCCACTGGCGCGATGGTAACATCACCACTACCTTTACAAAGTCTCTCTGCTGACTGGCCAGCAGCAGTGAGAACCACGTTTCACCTCGTGTGCCACATGGCTGGAGATTGGCTTTGTTCCTTTCCTTTCATAAGTCTTTTCCAGTGTTTTGTCACTTTGCTAAAACACAGGTAGAGTTGCTAGGCTGTTTCTTTGGCTGCTTCCAAATACCGTCTCCACCAGAACATCGCTCTCTGAAGGTTAGGAAAAGAAACAGTGAAAATGAAAGTGTTTGTGCATGCAGGGGGAGAGGGAGAAAGAGAGGGACTGGGAGATGAGGACCTCCGTCAAACAACAGAAAAATCTGGGCATGACCTGAACTCTGTTCTCAGTTCCTCACATGACTAAGGTTGAAATACTTTAACTGTTTCCTGATTTTCAGGTGTCTGAGTTTGTAGAACAGCTACTCTAAGTGGAACAGGGAAAGTTAAGCAGACAGATAAAATTTCTGGTTGCTGAATTTCTCCCTTCTTGTTCTAATGAGAGCAACGTTTCCTGTGGGAGTAAGTGATCACGCACTAATTTTACGTAGAGGTGGTAGATGATGCTTTATTATGTCTTCTCTCTCTGTCCTCTGTAGCAGTATCAAGGTAACTGCTGCCATATGTTGCAAGGTTTGAGGTGTGAGAAACCAGGCTGATGTGAGAAATCACTTCCCCATTAATGTCACAAAACCTCTTCTATTTTGCGTCAGATTTAAAGCATGGGAGTAGAGGCACCTCCAGCATCCTTCTCAGCTCATCTTCCACTTACCCCACCAGCAGCACCACAAATTACTCCATGTTAACACACTCCAGGAAACGCAGTTAGGTGAATGCCTGTTTTCTTTGCTCTGTTGCCTGAGTTGGAGGGAACCTTGAAAAATTAAGCCAGATTTTTCTGGGTACTCAATGAGTTCTCCTTCCCCACTTGCAACAAATAGAAGTTCCCACAAACAACAATCCCACAAAGAATACGTGTTCAGTGCATATTCTGTTCAAGTTCTCCTCTTCCCTATTCTTGTGACATAGTCCTCAGCTTGGCTTGAATGACTTTCAAATATTGTGTTGCCATGGCTCTGGGAAGCTTCTCCTTCATCTTGGCGTTCTTACTGGTCTTGTTCAGACACGCAGAGGCACATAGTTAGTGCCTCTTCAGCACCGCATTTGTGATGGGGAACTTCTGATTTAGACAGAAGCGTGCTCATCTGGTGCTTTGAAAAGTAAACTGGAATGAAGGAAATGGGAATAATGCAAAGTTTCCTTAGGAGCTGAAGTTGTTAGAAGTGTGGAAAAAGTTGGTGGGAGAATGTTTCCATACGTTTCCATAATTTCTTCAAGGGATTACGGCATCCACTCCTGAGTATGGGTGCAGTTATCACCAAAACAAGGCCCAATCAGCTGAACTAGCCAAGAGAGGTGCAACATGCTGGGACTAAAATGAGATTATATCGCTCTTTCTATTCAGCAAGTCTGTGCTGTCAATCCTGAGTCATTCGCTGCTGCTTTTCGGATGCAGAAGATAAGATCTGTTATGAAAGAACACGTTACATCATACGAAGATGCAAGGACACGATTCTGTCAGTGCCACCCTTCTGTTCCTACCGTAACCCCCTGTATCGGTGGTCCAGCACAGGTACCTCCTGCTAACACGGCACAGCTGATGTGACCAGCTGGGGTGGTGGGCAGCAGTGGGTTCCGAGGCAGGAGCAGAGGAAATCTTCCAGGCAGAATACAGCGGGGTTTTCCCTCTGACCTTCTGCAAAGTAGCACAAGTGGAAACTGCCTTTGCTGTGTTACTGCCGAGAGGACCTTGTTAGCTAGTGGAGCATGCCCAAATAATAGAGACCGTCTGGAAAGACTGTGGGTAGCATCAGCTCCGTGCCATGCCAGCTGCTCCACTAAAACAGAGCCCTGCTCACCTGTGGTTTTTTCTAGGCCAGTGTTCAGGACCATGAACAAAGCGCCATGAAGAATTTCTGAAGGTTTCCTGTGGGTCCTTGCCCACACTGTTATTGCTCCAGCTCTGTGACTCTGGTGTGTTAAGACATGTTCTGTTACTTTTACACAAACCCATTGTTATTTACGTTTGTCAACTTGATCAATGACCAATGAAAATGCTGGGGTATCTATCATTTCTCTGGGCAACCTGTTCCACTGCCTCTCCACCCTCACCATAAAAAAATCCATCCTTATGTTCAGCCTAAATCTACCCTCTTTCAGTTTAAATCTGTTGCTTCTCATCCTGTCACTACAGGCCGTGGTGAAACGTCTCTTTACATCTTTCTTATAAGCCCCCTTTACATATTGAAAGGCCATGGACAACATCTTGGTACACGTGTCCGTAGATGCCAACCTTGGGTTCATAACTGTGAAATGAAGCCAGCAGACGAGCAGAAAAACTAAAGCGTATTTTAGGCATGGGCCACTAGCATGAAGCTTTACAGGAATGTGCCCTAGGAGATCCAAAAGTCCTCCAGACCCGTGTGACGTGCAGCGTCTCATCCACAGCACCGCTTTGGCCAAACAGTCCCACATCAGCAAAACATCAGGCACTTGTCAAGTCGCTACCTGCTTGTTGCTGTCAGCTCCCAGAAGCAGCCCTGATCCTATCTCTCGTTCCTCTGACACATTGCACCACACGAGCAAGACGTATCAGAAAGCGAAAGGAGCAGGAGGTACAGGTCATGAATTATTATTTATGGATACAATTTTTGTTCTCCTTTTGTAAATTGTATTTTTATAAAACATGCTTTTTTTCATTTATTTGTATTTTATTCTGGCTCACTCTGCTTAATTAGCCCATTTGGGGTTTTTTTTTGTGTGTGTGTGTGCTGTTCTCAGAGGCTCCTGTTCATGGAGATTTGGGGAGTGCTGGTGACTCTCGTGGGACAAGAGGCCTGGCAGAGGGGTTTGGAGACATTGGACAACCATCGATGCATGAAATTTAACTCAAATGTGTCCAGAGGGGGGCAACAAAGCTGGTGAAAGGTTTGGAAGGAACGTGCTGTGAGAAGTGCCTTGGTCTCTGGGCTTGTCTGGTTTGCAGAAAGGGAGGCTGAGGGCTGACCTCATTGCTCTCTACAGCTTCCTGAAGAGGAGACACGGAGAGGGAGGTGCTGTGCCGTTCTCCCTGTACCCTGTGATAGGACCCTTGGGAACAGTTCAAGGCCGTGCCAGGGGAGGTTTAGGCTGGACACTGGGATGCATTTCGTTACCAAGAGGGTGGTGGAAGGCTGCACGGGCTTCCTGGAGATGCCTGGAGCCTGGCAGTGTTTAAGAAGCATTTGGACAACCTGCTTTAACTTCAGGTCAGCCCTGAAGTGGTCAGGCTCTTAGACTAGATGATAGTTGCAGGACCCTTCCACCTCAACTCAACTCTGCTCAACTTAAATATTCTGCTCAGCTACCTCCTGCTACCAGGAGAAAGAAAGTTCCACAAAGGACCATAATGCAGATTCGGTCCACTTTACCCTGGTGCAGGGAAAGGAAGAATGGATTACAGAGCATGAAAATGTGGGATATGCGAGAGAACAAGAGGTTATCAGATAGTTATTGGGCCATAACTTGATGTTCATCTCTTCTAGCAGCTGAGATGTTTTGTTGCAAAAGGACAGATTGCAAAATGTCAAAGCAGGGTGCTGCAATGCTAGGCTGAGCAGCAGTCAACTTGGTATAAGAGCTGTGGTTCAACTTGGTGAAGTGGTTCTTCCCAAACAGACCGTTCCGTTGTAAACACTGGCTGATACAATAGCAATTAGTACAGTTATCAGCATTTCCATCAGAGGAATGTCTACAGGCCAACACGATCATAACGTCAGGAGCGCCACAGAACCCACGTAACAGACAGGTCCTTCTCTGAGCGGGTTACGTGGCTCGTTCTTGAGTGGTTAAAGCTTCAGTTATCCAAGGGTTTGACCAACACCCGTGAAAGGACTCAATGGCCTGGCTACCATTCTAGGTGCTTGAGGGCTGTTCTTAAAATCTAACGCTCCAGCTGAGTTGTTGCCCTTCGAAAATCTCCAGGTTCTGAGTGCTGTGTGATGCCTCTCACCAAAGTTCTCAAACAGTAGTTTCTGAATCACGCAGAGCAGTTGGGCTTGGGGTTTTTTTAACCTCACCTATGGTAGTCCGAGGGCACACACATCTTTCACCCTGTTGAAAAGCATATTCAGGGCAGCTGGGTGCTTAGTACACTAAAAACTGGGGGGAGAAAGGGTTTCCCTGTCCACCTTTCTGATCCAGTGGTACCTGCAGCTTTACATCAAGGATGACAGGAAAATGAGGTGATTTTACTGTTTACTCAGCAACCTGTGCTTCACTGGGAAGGTAAAAAAATCAAGGGGGTTTGAACTTATTGCTCTTGTGTGTTGCTAGATTGCCCTGGTCACCTGAGTGTCCTCAGAAAGCGGGGAGAAAGGTGAAACAGGACATCTCTCAGTATGTTGTTCAAGCTATTTAACTTTGTGCAGGGTTTTAGGGTCAGAGAAAGCAGCCGAGGAGGTACAAACATAGGAGGAGGAGGGTTGAATTCTTCCTCCTTTTCTGCTGAATAATCAATGCTGAGTATTCAGTGTGGAAGGGGAGCTGAAAGGAACAGGTTCTGCTGCACCCCCGAAGGGTGTACTGGTGCAGCGGGGACGGCTTATCCCCAACGTTATAACAGCATATTCTGTAAAAAATACCAGACATGAGCCCAAGGGACGGCAAAGCCCAGGAACGAGAAGGAGAAGGTGCTTTCTGCCTGCCTACTATGAACGGGGTGAAGCAAAGAAGCAGATCAGTGATAATGATGATTTCACTTCTTTTTCAGGCACCTTATTGCATTGGCTGAATTGGGAGCTGGGCTGAGAAAGTGACTGATAGGAATTAATTAAATTAAACACTGCAAACCAGCAAAAGATGGTGAGACAAACTGATGTCAGCTTCGATTCCATACTTCGAAAACTCTCCTGATTGTTTGCTCCTCCATCTGGGTGGTGCTGATGCGGGCTTTAAACTGTTTTTCTGTGGAATAAAGAAATCATTGACTCAGTTGTGGGCTTATAATATTTTCAAGGCTTTGTGGGCTGTTTTGAAAAGAGAAAGTTATGTGAATGCTGTCTAAAAAGATAGGAAAAACTAGACCAAGAGTTGTTTTGGAATTAATGCTGATTTCCTGGAGTCCCCAAGTCAACAGTTTTTACTTGATAATTTTACAGCAAGAAGAGCACAGGGGGAGGGGGGAAAAACCAGTTTCACAACCTACCATCAGAACCTGCTATAACACCTTGTGTGTGTCAACCCAGGCTCACCCAAGGTCACAGACGCATCCAGTGCGGGGCTCTGAGAAGAAGATGATTGCTGTGGAGGCACTGTGGAAGCCTCCTCCTCCCTGCTCTGTTCTTGCTTTGAGTGCTGGAGAACTGAAAATACAGAAATGTGGGTTTTCATTGAGTTTGAAATGGAATCACAGGATGGTTTGGGCTGGAAGAGACCTTAAAGGTTACCGAGTCCCAACCTTCTGCTCTGGGTGGGGACATCTTCCACTAGACCACGTTGCTTAAAGCCCCATCCAACCTGGTCTTGAACACTTCCAGGCACAGGGCACCCACAGCCTCTCTGGGCACCCTGTTCCTGTGCCTCACCACCCTCTGCAATACCGAGTTCTCAAGAGATCGGCATGTTTTGTTTGTAGTTTGGTTGAGATTTTTTTTAAATCAGGCATAAGAATGTGCATAACTCATGTTTCTTCCAACAGGGTTCACGGACTGTAACATCTAAACTAGAGCTGCAGAGTGGTAATATTTTTCTGGTTAACAGCAGGTTAACTGGAGGTTTAAGTGTATTTTAAATTAATTTTAAGTGAAGTTCTCCCTAACTGTTAGAACCCACTAAGCCTTGGGAAGACAACGAGTTATCTGAGAAAAAACCCGAGTGGAGATAGTCCTTACCTGTAGCTACAGCTTCGCTTCTCGTACTCGGATCCGCCTGCGGCTGCCAGAGCC
>NW_010429022.1:1574-1858 GCF_000710305.1 Buceros rhinoceros silvestris | reverse complement strand
CAGGGACCCACCTGTGGCTGCCTGTGCCCCCCGTGAAGATCCAGTTCCCTTTCCATGCCTGCGACCTGCGGATAGACGGCGACTGCTTCATGGTGTCCCCTGAGGCTGACACCTACTATGGAGCCAAAACGAAGTGCCAGGTGAGCACCCGGGGTGCTCCAGGCACCCCTTTGCGGTTGGCAACGCCACCCGTGCTCAGGCGTGGAGCTGACTCACTGCCTTCCCCAAAGGAGAAAGGGGCGAGGCTGGCCCAGATTGGAAACCAGAAGGTCCAGGATATCCTG
>NW_010429022.1:832-1177 GCF_000710305.1 Buceros rhinoceros silvestris | reverse complement strand
GACCCCCGCCCTTCGCGCCGTGGCCCCCGCTGTCCCGCCACACCGGCCAGCCTCACCACCCTCCCGCCGGGGCACAGGTTTGGGAACTGTGTGGAGATGCAAGCATCGGCCGCCTTCAACTGGAATGACCAGCGCTGCAAGACCCGAAACCGGTACATCTGCCAGTTCGGTGAGTGAGCGGCTGGGAGCCCTCCCGCGCCTTCCCCAGGGTGCCAAGCCCTGCTGGGTCTGTCCCCCTCTGCCAGCCTGCCCAGACCCCTGGGTCCTTCCTGGCACAGGGAGCACTGACTCTCCACACCTCCTCGCAGCCCAGGAGCACATCTCCCTGTGGCAGCGGGACCCCTG
>NW_010429022.1:0-640 GCF_000710305.1 Buceros rhinoceros silvestris | reverse complement strand
CCCGCAGCTCAGGAGGACCCCGGTGCTGTGCCAAGCCCAGCCCATGGCTCAGGAGGAACCCCCACGGCTCCCCCACAGGAGACGGGGAGCTGAGGAGACGCTGGACGTGGTCCTGCGAGAAGGGCGCACACTCCGTGTCAGCATCCCCAAAACAGCGTCTTCTGCCCCTCAGCTTCCTCCATTGCTGTCACGCCGTGACAGCTCCCAGGGCAGGGAGATGCTGCCCTAGCTGCTGGGTCCAAGAGCACCCTCCTTCTAAACTGGCAGCTGGGAGGTGGCCAGACCATGGTCCCCATGCGATGAAGGACCAAGAGGGGCTGCTGGGGTGCACAGCCCTTGGTGTGGTTCCGAGTGAAGGCTGGGCTCAGCTCCAAGCCATCATCCCAGCCTGGCACCGTGGATTCCTCACCGTCACTGTTGTGTGTTTAATAAATACCCTCTCTCCCTTGGGAAGGGCCATTTGTCTCCTTTTCCTCCCCCAGACCCACCAGACTCTCCCTCTGCTGTGGCCAGCATCCTGCCCACGCTGCGTGGTCTCTCCAGCTCCATCCCTGGAGTGGGTGCTGGGGGTCAGAGGAGCTGGGACCAGCCTTGCTCCTGGCCGAGCTCGTGTCTCCAGCACCCTGGGGGTGTTTGGGAG
>NW_010429021.1:8953-9221 GCF_000710305.1 Buceros rhinoceros silvestris | reverse complement strand
GGAAAGGTCTGCAGCGGGTGCTCCATCCACCACCCCCGCATTCCCCACCCTCGCGATATCCTCACCCTCGTCCTGCCTCTGGTCTTTGCATGCCCCCCCCACGGACTGGGCAGAGGCTCCAACAGCACCTTCAGCCCCATGAAATCAGGGATGCGCCCAGATGTTACAGTCCAAGTTCTGGTTCTAAAGGGTGGGCAGGAGTTCCAGCGGCGAGCTGAGCACCCCGAGCTCCCCACAGGGGTTTTTGCCCGCTGCTGGTTGGAAGGGA
>NW_010429021.1:8232-8873 GCF_000710305.1 Buceros rhinoceros silvestris | reverse complement strand
TCCCCACAGGGGTTTTTGCCCGCTGCTGGTTGGCAGGTACAACCTCTCCCTCCCCTCGTTATGTTTCCCACAGCACTTTAACTTCCATAGAGCACTTTTGTCTAGAGATGTGGGGCGCAGAAAAAGACCAAAAGAATTTCTTTTTACTGAGGACAAAGTTTGGTCAATCACTTCAGTACTTCCTGTCCTGTTGTATTTTAGCAAAGATTTTTTCCTGCAGGTCAGTGGATACCAACGCATCACCACTGCTTGAAACCCCTCCTCATCTGGACACATCTGCTGCGCTGGCTCCTGGCTAAAGAGCACCGAGCCCCGCGGGAAGAGCCCATGGTCCTGCTGATGCCCCGTGGAACGTGCCCGTGTAGGGTCACGCACAAAGCGCATTACCCACAGAAACGACACGCAGCCTGCGAAGGAACTCAGAGGCTGTGAGACAGGAAAGGAAGAAGGATGCCATGACACGTTCTTTAGAAAGACTATATGTGGCCACTTTATTGTAACGCCTCTCAAATATATATAGCCGTGGCCGTTGATAAAAGCCCACTCATGAAAACATTATATAAAACGACTCTTGCGAGGTTGCTAAAAGCAGAAACTTCCCTTAAAAACAAACAAACTGACTCACTTTCACATGGCACGTC
>NW_010429021.1:7159-8007 GCF_000710305.1 Buceros rhinoceros silvestris | reverse complement strand
GCTGCTCACGCGTACACCGCTGCTCCTCACTTGCTGCCCGGCGCCTGCGTGGCCGGGGAGCCCTCGCTAGCAGTCTCCGTGAAGATACGATTCGCCACACGGTGCCGGATGTCCTCCTCGCAAACTGTTCCTGAAATAGAAGAAAAAATAAATAAAACCCCTACAGAACCTGTTATTACTTTTCTGTCTTAAAACCGCGGTCGCCCGTCCAGGCTCGCCAGACCGCGCGGCAAGAGAGCAATTGTAGGGTGCGGGTCCACGGCACGATGATCCACTAAGAGCATGCGGCTGCATCGCCTGCAGCCACAGCGATCTGTCCTCGCTGCTCTGCTTTCTTCTTCCTAACCGTGTTCAGTGCAGCAGCACTGCAGTCCCTGCAATTACTTCCCCAGAACGTACCTCTTGGCACTGCTTTCAGGATTATTTAACGTTTGTACAATACTCTGCATTTGTAAGTAATGTTATTGCTTGATTACCTTCCCTCCTCCTGGGGGGTTCCGCGGTTACAGCGCATTTCCACGGAATCTCTGCTAGAACTGCCTGGCAGCCCTGCCTCTCCCATCGTCCCGGCAGGCTGGGAGCCCACTGGTGACCGACCTGCGCTCTCTGGGGGACAGTCCTGAGTCAACCCTGCACAAAGGACCCTGCGAATAACGTCACGGTCATCTCTGATCATGGAAGTGCTGCAGGGAAGCACAAGACCAATTCCCTTGGCAAGCTACATAAGGTGGCGGTGCGGTTTTGTTGCCGCTTCAGGCAAACTGACACACGTTACCCGCTCGCCGCGAGGCCGAAGGCAGCAAATCACCCCAGATGTGGAGGTTTTGTGCGTGCAACAATGCAAGTCA
>NW_010429021.1:5119-6930 GCF_000710305.1 Buceros rhinoceros silvestris | reverse complement strand
GAACACCAACGGCGCTCCCTTGGGGGAGGACGCGCCGCAACCGCGCGAGACGGCTTGATACGCAGATTGCAGGAGAGAATGGGGACGGTCAGGAGCCCTGACTCTGGGTTTGGGGAAACACAGCCTCCCAGGGAGAAAAAAATAGAAAAACCCCTTCTACAGGGAACCCCCCCAAAAGGCACATTTCCTGAGTGCACGCCGATGGTAAGATCTCAGCTCTCAGGTGGGCCCAGAGACCGATTCTGGGCGTCTAAGGCTTTAGGTAAATCCTGCCTGTCTCCAGAGCAGTTTAATGCTGGCGGGCACAGGGAGAAGCCCCCGCTGTGCTTCTCCTTCTCCGTGCGCAGCCCTCACGCCTCGCGTGCTGTCACCGAGGCACAGCTAACGGCAGTCACTGGCAAACTCCCCGGTTCAGAAAGGAAATGCGATGGCAACAGGCACAGAAATCAGGTCACTCCCTTTTCAGCTCCTTAGTCTTATCCAAGAGCCCTTCATTTCCAAACAGTTCTGTACATTCTACTGTTCTGACCTGATCTTCGCAACCAACCTCACGCGTGATTGCTGGGATGCCGGTACCTCACGCGGGACGGCGACGGCTGACCGTGTGTCTGAAACGTCGTTCCAAACCCTCCTGCTTCCTGAGCTCACCTAAAGCGACAGTAAATATGTCTCATGCTTCAAAAGCGTTGTTACAAACAGTCATCCTGAGCCTGTGATCGGTGAGACTGGAGCTCCAGGCAGTTCAGTACCTGTCCCCTGAGAAGTCTGGCTCCTTCGAAGCATCTTAAAACGGAGTTCATCAAATCCTTGAAGACAGACCCTGGTGGGAGTGACAGCAGGGCCTCCTGCGTGAGGAACCAGCCCCTTACGGTCCCTTGGAACCACGGTGTAACCTTTAGAGCGAGACGTGCTCTGTACATACCAAACTGCAGCGACCTGGGAAGCGGCAGCGGGGCCAGGCTTGCAGGCTGCTGCCCCAGCAGGACTTTTGGTGGTGCGGTTCTCCATCTGTTGGCCGGAGGAGGAGGAACACCGGGCCGGAGGCGGCTGGGAGCTGGCTGATGCTTGCAGAACTGAAGAGGACACGCTCTGCGTGCCAGGGCTGACATCTCACCGTCTGGCTGCAAACGCCTCACTCGGAGAGATGAATATGAGGTATAATACTCTGAGCTGATATTTCATATATCTCATTTCAGGAAAAGCATTAGCACATAAACCACACAGAAACAAGCAGCTTTGCAGGATACGCTTCTTCTTCTGTGTAAAAATCACCTACGGGTTTAGTCTTTGCATTTGTGGTTTACGAAAATAAACCTCAAATATTTTGTCTGGGTTTTGGAGGTACAATTAAACATTATTTGCTTGAAAAGCCAACAATATCACCATAGATTTAGAAAACAGATGGAGCCAAGGGTTCCTTCTGCGTCTGTTCGAAACACCAAGCCCTGATTTCACAGCTAGATGACTTCGGGGAGAAAAGCTGCTCTCTTCAGGTGAAACAGCACCGGCGTGCTCGACCGCGGCCAGGTTTTAGTACGGAACCAGGGACACCGCTACAACCCCTGCGTGGCTGTAGACGCTGGACCACGGCCACGAAAGGGAGCGTACGGGGAACAGCGCAAACTCTCGCGTAAGAAACTGCGGCACTGGCAAGTACAGGAAAGGCAAACCCCAGGAGGCAGCGGGGTCTCCCTTGTACTGGGGATCTCCCACCCTTCTGCAGCACCTCCCACAGATGAGTGCGACGTGAACCGCACCCTGCGCAGGGTTCCAGCCGTGGAGCAGCTTGCAGCTGCGCAGCCACATCTGCA
>NW_010429021.1:1200-5069 GCF_000710305.1 Buceros rhinoceros silvestris | reverse complement strand
GCGGGGGGAGCGTGTCCCCCGCCCCCAGCCACATCTGCACAGCAGAAACAGGTCCTGCACATCACCTGGCTGAAGCCTCGAGGTGTCCAGTGCCTGCAGGCAGAGTGGGCAAACGCCTTCTGCTATCATTACCAAGTCTCTGGCGAGTATTTCAATTACTTCATTTTAGTTTTACTCGGCGCTCAATCACCGACTCCCTGCACCGGAAAGTCTCTTTGCTCACCCTGGCAACACCACTCTCATTTTTATGGTACCAAGTTTTGGGGAAAAAAACCCCAACAAAAATACTCCAAACCTTTGCACAACTTAAGACTATTCTATTATTCCATTTTTTTTTTTAAGGTTCTGGCACAAAATTAAACCACCCCTTTTCTTGCTTTTAATGCCTAACCTTCCATCTGACATCACTTTACTAAGTGGAGAGCCCTGAAGGCAACGAATGCGGGTTACCTCCAGAGTCCCGTCTGCTATTGATTGGCTGGTCCCTTCACTTTTAAATATTGGCTTTAAGATATTGAACCTCCCAGTGCTGAAGCAGTGAAAGATCTGGACTCAGCCTCTTTGACACTGAAACGGGGCTGTAACCTAGGAAGACCTCGATCTATCAATTGTCTCTGAAAGCTTTTCATTTAAATGGTGAAAAAAAAGAAGAGGAAAAGAAATCGTAACTATCACAAATAGATGTAAGCCAGGAGCAGAGATGTTTCAGTCAAGCTACCGGAGCGGGCCTGAGTAAAAATAGCTCCAAGCAGACCCCAAACCCGCGTGTTTTGCTTGCAGTCGTTGTATACGTAAAACTTGTCTTTCCATGAAGCTATTACAAAGAGCAGTCACAGTGAATAAAGATTCACATCTTTGAAAAATGCTGCTGTCAACTCCTCCTCTACATCAGGAATACTTAAATCAGGATATTTTAGATCAATATAGATTAGCCTTTATGGACACTGAAAAAAAAAATCCAACCTGTCCAAAGCTGCCTGTGAAATCACACCATAAAGTGAACCTGAGTCGGGAAACGGGATGACGATGCCCCTTCCACGCAGGGAGAGCAGTGCACCTTCCACACCTCTTACCCTACTCCGGAACAGCCCGTGTTTCAGCACACACTGTCACCACGATTCATCTTCTGCCTTTACAAACTACACAAGTTTGAGCATCCACCCTTTCCTCAGATCAATAATTTTCAAAATTACAGCCTAAGTTACCTCTGCTTCCAGATCAGCTCAAAGATACCAAGAACGCTTTTCCCCACTGGGGTTAATTGTAGAGAAACCACCGGAAAGCTGAACAGGGAGGAGACTTTTTATGGCACAGCCTGTCAGTCAGAGAGGCTTCAAACTGCCAGTTCCACAGGCTTGGAGCCACGTCAGAGGCACCCAGAGCCACGTGTGGAGACCGTCCTGCCTGGGGAGGCTTGGGGCCCTCGTCCCTCCCGGAGCAAGAAAGAGCCCTACCAGAGACGGCAAGAAATCTGTCTCTAGAGATGAACTCTGGCACAGAAATAATCAGTCATTTCACAAACTCACAGTCAGCCTTTGTTCAATAAACCCAGTCAAGGTAAACTGAGAACATCCTGGGACAACATAACTTTGTTCTGTGTTTCATACTCGGATGGCAGTGCCATTCTCTGCCCCCAGAGGAGTTTTTCTGGTGGAACGGCAGGGATGGAAAATGGAGTTAAACATGAAACACAGACAGAAAGAAAAGCCACAGCTGTCCCTGTTTTCTGCACGCTGGGAGATGGTTCAAGTAAGAATGTGATTAAACACGTGCTACGTCACAGCTTAAATGTGTCATCACCGACACGTGCGACCCTGGCTGTGCCAACGGACTGCGAGCGCTCGGCACCAATCAAGTGCCCGCCAATACTTTGAACGATTCGTTACCAGCCAGAGTGAGCCCTGCCCTGCCGTGTGCTCCAGCATCTAAACCCTCCCGTCCTCCCAGAACATCTCGCAGCTGACGAGGGGGTTTTCAGAAGAGCTGCTGCGCCTCCCTCCAGCTCCCACCAGCGCTTCGCTACGTGTAAAGCGGGATATTTGGAGGGGGCCATTAATTGCTGCTATAGCAATTAATCACCGTTAAGGGCCCTTTTTGTCTCTAATAATCTTCTTCCTGAAAGGGCGCCCTGCAAACCTAGCTGTGCATACAGCTGCCCGCTGAAACCTGAGGTAGAAGCCAAGCGCTCAGCCCTGGACGCGAATTCACTTCCTGGACAGAAATGGAATAGTCAAAGGCGTATGTAAACATCTGCCGCTTTGGTAGGATGAAATGTTAATGGTTTTTAAGTAACTGTGGTTTTATTCCCGTGTGAGGAATTCGAGGCAGGTAGAAGGGTGCTGAAAGACCCAGCTCTGGAATCCAGCATGACATTTTCGTTCTGGGAAAAAAAAAAAGTCTATTTGAACACACCTTTTCCTGGCACGGGGAAATCGAGTATTGCTGCTGCTGCTGAAAAACACCGATCCCTTTTGTCCAGAACAGCACCCACAAGTGGGCAGATGCTATTCTGCAGCAGCTCCCTGTCCAGGAAAGCTGCAGAGCGTTCCCCTCGAGCAGGTTCTCCCACAGATAACACATCAAACACCAACACCAGACTGGCTAAGCCTGCAGCAAGGCATCAGAAGACAAATTCGATGGCGTACGCACTACACACTGCAAGAGAGGAAGCCTTCTCTTGCCCCCTCCTGGTGTACCCCTGCTCAGGAACGAGACTGGTGGTGTGCCAGACGGAGAACGGGCGTTAAGGTAGAAACTACAGTTCTCATTCCAAGAGCAGAAGACATTGTCCTGTAGTTCCTCCTCACCCACTTTCCTAACATGACTCGAGTAACGAAGGTGAGACAGATCAGAAGCTGGTGTCGCCGCAGCCACGTGGAAAGTATTTCCTGGGCACGGTCACCAGGTTTAAACCACCTCTTCAGGAGCTCCTCTGCACGGAGGGGAGCAAACCAGAGGCCTTCCAGGGAATTGTTTCCTCCTTACCAGATGAAAACCAAGGGGATTTTGCAGTACTAAAACATTCTGGTGTATGAAGCAGCTTTTCATTCCACTTAGGGTTGATCAACATGAAAAGTTTCAGCCCAAGAGGCAGGTGGAGGCTGGGTTGAAAATGGATGACGATGGAAATTCCTGCAAGCACCGGTCGCCGCTTTGATGCTGCCGTCGGTGGGTAAGTTGAGAAACAGCAGCTGAGGGGAAGTCAGGCCAGATCCAAACATCACCAGCAGGTATTACGACACCGTACCAAGCAGCTTTTACCCCGTCTAACGAGACATGGCTCTGTGGATGCTCGTAGCTGAGTCTCAATTTGCAGCAGAGCACGCAGCTTCCAAAAGGGAGCTGCGGGGATAGGGGTAACCGAAGAGGACGGGGAATGGAGTGCGGTGAGACGACTTCACTTGTACAAGTAAGGTCAAATGAAAAATAAAGTTTCTTTTAAAAGAAAATAAAGCAGCCAAGCTGGTTTAGAAAGAAAACCTGACAGAAGCACAAGTTCAAGTTCCAGCAGCCAGCCCCTGAGCGGAACATGGAGAGTGTTACTGCAGAAAGAGCATTTGGCTCGTCTTACCGTGCCCATCAGCACTGCAACAGGCAGCTAATATTCTCCTCTTTAACCAGATCGGTAAACGTACCCACATTTCACTCGCCATAACCTGCATTACTGGCAAATAAAAGCATGCAAAAATGTCACGATAGCTTAAAAAATACCTCTTGATTCTCTAGGAACATTTAGTGGCTGTTTTGCTCTAAGCTGGGCTGTACAATAAAATTTAAAGTCTTTGTAACAGCACCACAGGAAATGAGATTTCTGGAAAACAGCAAAAAGAGCCTGGGCAACTCTTCCAGCGGCAGAGGCTGCTGCAGGC
>NW_010429021.1:0-854 GCF_000710305.1 Buceros rhinoceros silvestris | reverse complement strand
GGTGGTGCCGTTTGCTCCAGATGCCCCCCGCGCCCAGGACGGCTGCCAGGCTGCCACCTGCCCGCGGACACAGTCTGCGTGCGCGTGTCTCTGCGGCCCCAAAACAACAGCATTAAGGGCTCTGACACAGTGACGTGATCAACGAGCCCAGGAGACAAACGAGCTACAAAACCTCTCAATCTCCAGAGTTCGTGTCAGGGGAACCAGGAGCCAAGTACGCCAGCACCATACTCACACCATTAAAACTCACCGTCGGAGCTTGGCACTTGCATTGGACGATTTCCCGTTAGGCTCCGGGGGTGTTTACATGTGTTTTGCTGCAACCTGAAAGAACAAAAATACAGCGGAGGGAATTCTGATACAGCCTGTAATGGAACTGCCCTGCTGTCAGCTGCTCTATGTGCTAATCAGTAAGCAGAACTATCAGTCTCAAGTGTTAACACCACCACGATGGAGCATCCTCCAACGCCCCAGTCCTTCCTTACAAGGACTTGGGAAGCAGAGGTCCAGTTCTCACCGCTCACAAAGACCAAAAAGTTAAAACCCTGTACCTTTTAAAAAGGTTTATCCGTAATTAGTCCTGGTAATTAAGACAGAATAAAGTACTGCTGTCACTTCAAACAACATAGGGAGGGAGATCCCACCTAGGGCAAGAGCTGTGCCTCCTGGGTGCCAGCACCCATTCCCGGCGTGGGGAGCACTCCCGAAGGCTCCCTGAGGGCTGTCCTTGTCCCAGACCGGCGGGTGAGGTGACGAGCAGACGGTGGGATGGCGACACGGCCTGGGGCCACGTCCTCTGCCTCCCGCAGCTCCCCAGTCCTCGGGGTGACTCGGCCCCAAACCCCGCGCCACTA
>NW_010429020.1:0-232 GCF_000710305.1 Buceros rhinoceros silvestris | reverse complement strand
GTTTTCTTTCTTTGTGTTGTGTTTCTTCCCAGCCAGGGCAGGTGTTACCCCCCTCCCCTCGGGCTCCCGGCCGCCAGCCTCCCCGCCCCGGGCCGGGCAGTGCCTCAGGCAAACCGAGGGGCTGGTTTTGCCTTTGGGTGTGTATTCTGGTTGCTCTTTCTGATTTCTGTTTTATTATAAGCAGCAACAGGCTGTGGTGTCAAAAACACTGATGTACAGAAAAAACCTGCAT
>NW_010429019.1:527-771 GCF_000710305.1 Buceros rhinoceros silvestris | reverse complement strand
CACCATCATGTCCCCAGGCCACCCCCAAGCGCCCCCAGCCTACAGGGAAGCCAGGGGCACCGATCCTGGCCCTCTCGGGCGGGAGGGGTGTGGAGGTGCAGCGCTGGCCCCTACCTGTATGTATCCGCCGGTGAGCTTTGAGGTGGGAGCTCTTGGTGTAGACCTTATTGCAGCCCTCAAAGTCACACTGGTGGATTCGCCGCTTCTTCAGGTCGGGGGAATCAGCTCGCTGCCCCCGCGCCGT
>NW_010429019.1:0-252 GCF_000710305.1 Buceros rhinoceros silvestris | reverse complement strand
AGGGGCTGGGCCGCTCTCCGGGGCGCTGTCCTCGCTGTCGCTGTTCATGTCCATGGGGTACATGGAGCCCGGGTCCAGTTTCACTGGTGGGGGGCGGGAAAGAAAAGCTATTGAGAAACAAGGAGGGAGGGGTGAGGCTTGTGAGCAGAGAACAGACACACCCCCCCAAAAAACCCCCATCCCTGTGCCAGAGGGACAACCCTCCCTCTGCTCCCACAGCGCCCCAAATGCTGCCCTTTCCCACCAAGAAGA
>NW_010429018.1:2840-3569 GCF_000710305.1 Buceros rhinoceros silvestris | reverse complement strand
CCATCCGCCCCCAGCCCGGGGGGTGCTCGCTGTGGACCGGCACCATCAGTGAGGTGCACTGGGCTGCTCGGAGGTGACGGGCGGTAACAGAACCGCTGACTCCTGGTGTCTCATGGAAGCAGCTGGCACTTTACCGTGCTTCTCAGGGCAAACATCTCCGTGCCCGCCTCGCTGCACCCACGGAAGGTGCTTGTCTAGGATTTTGTCCGGAGGCCCTGCAGCTGCGCCGAGCTGCTGAGCCTCTCTGCGGGGCCAGCGAGAGAGCTCTGGCTGGGAAGGGTGGTGGCAAGCCATGCCTTGGCACTGGGTGAGATGGCCTCTTGCAGGGAGAAGAAGGGACCTAGTTTCCAGATGTGGAGTCATAAATTCTGTTCTTTTCTGCTCAGCGTGGCAGCTGCGCTCGCACAGGGACAGCACCTGGTGCCCTTGTAAAGCACATGGCCTTTTACCTGCCAGCGCATCCCTTCCCCTGGGTGCACCTCACCACCCATTCTCTTACTGATTGTGCGGGCTGGGCTGCGGTGGCCTAGAAGAAGGGACCTAGTTTCCAGATGTGGAGTCATAAATTCTGTTCTTTTCTGCTCAGCGTGGCAGCTGCGCTCGCACAGGGACAGCACCTGGTGCCCTTGTAAAGCACATGGCCTTTTACCTGCCAGCGCATCCCTTCCCCTGGGTGCACCTCACCACCCATTCTCTTACTGATTGTGCGGGCTGGGCTGCGGTGGCCTG
>NW_010429018.1:2250-2713 GCF_000710305.1 Buceros rhinoceros silvestris | reverse complement strand
CTGTTTCTGAATGGCTTGGGGGGTCCCTCCTTCCGCAGGGCGTTTGTTGTTTGGCTGGCGAACAGCGAGACTCTGCGTGTCTATAAAATGACAAAGAAGGATGACGGCGGCTTCACCTTCACTGCAGCTTCTGGGGACTTCCCGAAGAAGCATAAGGCTCCTGTCATTAACATCGGAATTGCAGGGACAGGTATGGAGAGGGGCCGCTCCCTCCGTGAGGCTCGAGCTCAGCTGCGATTTCCTCGTCAAGCTGGAGCTGGGAGAGTTGGGGGGTTTGGCACTCACAAGGCCTGTTCCTGCACCAGCACTTGATTCGCTGTAGTCTCAGGTGCCACTTTTCAGCCTTTGGTCCCTATGGAGTGAGGTGGAGGGTCTCGCTCTCAGGCAGCCCGTGCTCCTGGCAGCACAGAACGAGCTGCCTGCTGTGCACAGTTGCTGCAGTCCCACTGTCAGGGAGCGTGTT
>NW_010429018.1:0-2136 GCF_000710305.1 Buceros rhinoceros silvestris | reverse complement strand
CACACTGTCAGGGACGCTGTTGCACAGACGTGTGCTCGCAGTGTTGAGAGGATCGCTGTTCCCTGCCCACCAGCCTCCCTCCAACCGGGCCCAGACCTCTCCAGTGAGGCCGCACAGTCTGTCCTGGGCTTCTGTGATCTAGGACAGAGGTGGGGGGGGGTGTTAGCAGTGAGGGCTCAATGGGTTAATGCTTCAGGGGTGTGACACCGGGCGGTTGGAAGTGGGTAGATGTGAGTTCACCTCTGGAACAGCAGAGCAGCGAGCGTGGACTGAGACCTTTGCTCAGCTGTGAAAGTGAAAACTCAAACCTGAAAGGAGGAGCTGGAAGGAAACCAGGCAGCTCCCTGCGCGGGAGGGGAGGGGAGGGGGAAACGTTGCAGGTGGAGACAGGGAGGCCAGTGTGCTGACACAGCCAGGGTGGTGGGTAACTGTAGTGTGACCTGCAGCCAGCTGCCTGCCTGCAGCCCATGGGAGCTGCCAGTGCCTCGAGCTGGGGAGGATGGAGCCTGCTGCGTCGCTCCCGTGGTACCAGCTTAGTGCTGAGCTCTGAGGTGGGATGACCAGGAGCTGAGTCTTCGTGCTCTTCGCTCTCTCCCAGGAGCCTGACGCCCCTTGAACTTTGGTGCTGCCTTTGGTTTTCTTGGCTGTGTGAGCGCAGGGAGAGGTCGCCCTGCCTGGGGCCCATCCGGGCCCGTGGGAGGTCTGTGGCAGCGTTAGAGCTCGCAGCTCTGCTGATCTTTGCCTTTTTCCCCCAGGGAAGTTCATCATGACAGCTTCCAGTGACACCACCATCCTGGTGTGGAGCCCGAAGGGCGAGGTCCTGGCCAGCATCAACACCAACCAGATGAACAACACCTACGCCGCGGTGTCGCCGTGCGGGAGGTGAGGGGCAGGAGGTGCTCCAGGCTGCAGAGGGAGCGGGCGCCTCGCTCCTTCCCGGGGGAGGTGCGGCAGCACCTCAGCCCAGCAGCAGTCGGCTGTTACTTCATGCGTGTTCTGAGGGTTCCGTGTCTTCAGATGGGATCTGGCCCCCGAGCGGCCCCTCCAGCAGCGCAGGCTCACCCGTGTAGTCTCGGGCACTCGGGGTTGCCGTTGTGCCTCGGCACTGCTGTTCTGTTCGCCCTCTCCCGCAGAGCTGAGGGGAGCAGCCTTGGCCCCCGCTGGCGGAGGTGGAACAAGGCAAATGCCACACGCAAAGCAAACGGTGTTTCTGGCTTGTCCGTAACCTTTTAAAGGTTAATTATAGAATTAAAATACACAAACCTTCCCGTAGTATCAGGGAAATCTCGTTCTCCGCTCTGGCTCTGACTCTGGCTGCAGGAAGACGGGCCGTGCTCCCAGCTCAGCAACTTTGAGGAGCAAAAGCATTTAACTCTTCTGTGTTGGTCTCGGGGTTTCTTGTTCCCCAGGGGCCTTCCTGAGCGTTCCCTTTCCGTGCCTGCTGTCAGGGGACAGTGAAAGCCCTGTCAGCCAACAGCAGCAGGGCCTCGGACATGGGGTCCAAACAGGTTTACTTTGAGGAGCAAAAGCATTTAACTCTTCTGTGTTGGTCTCGGGGTTTCTTGTTCCCCAGGGGCCTTCCTGAGCGTTCCCTTTCCGTGCCTGCTGTCAGGGGACAGTGAAAGCCCTGTCAGCCAACCGCAGCAGGGCCTCGGACATGGGGTCCACACAGGTTTGCCTGCAGAGAGGGGCAGGAGGGCGGCCCTTGGCCCCTGCCCTGCTCGGGGGGCCAGAGGAGAGCTCCACAGGCTGGCCCCGGCCCGGCCGGAGGAGGTGCGCTCTAACAGATCCCCTCTGTCTCTGCTCCTTCATTCCACAGGTTTGTGGCATCCTGTGGCTTCACCCCTGACGTGAAGGTGTGGGAGGTGTGTTTTGGCAAGAATGGAGACTTCCGGGAGGTGGCCAGGGCCTTTGAGCTGAAAGGCCACAGCGCCGGCGTGCTTTCCTTCTCCTTCTCGAACGACTCGAGGAGGTGAGTACCGGTTACCCGCTGCCTGTCCCACTGGGGACATGCGAGCTGGCCCCTTCCAGCCCCTGGCCAGCTGCCCCTGCAGAGGGGTGAACCCCCGCACAGGGCCGGGCACCCCTGCCCCGCTGCTGTCCTGGGAGCTGGGGCAGCCCGACCCTGCCTGGGTT
>NW_010429017.1:27088-27395 GCF_000710305.1 Buceros rhinoceros silvestris | reverse complement strand
CTGGCCGCCTCTCTGCCCCGCGGAGCCCCTGCCGGGGCTGCAGGGGGCTTCCTCATGCCTTGGAGGACACGGGCTTCGCGGTGCGGCCTTGCTGCTGTATTTGGTCGTTAACGTGCCGGAACCGCGATGGCTTCCGTGTTGTGTTGGGTTTAGCGCTCTGCTGTCGTCCGTCCCCGTGCGGAACCCAAAGCGTGATGTTGTCTCGCTTCAAATGTCAATTTCGGGAAAAAAACTCCAGACCCGCAGAGCTGTCCGCTGCGAGGCCTTGCGTCATCCCGGGAGCTGGCAGGGCGGGGACTAGTGGCGG
>NW_010429017.1:2159-26938 GCF_000710305.1 Buceros rhinoceros silvestris | reverse complement strand
GGCGGATACGGGGTGTGTCTGCGGAAATGCTTCCGTGTCATGGCTGAGCCTAGAGTAAAGCGCCTTAACAGCAGCGAGATGATTTCCTCACGTTCCCGCCGTTGTGGTGGCTGCCAGCCGCCCGGCGCGGCGGGGACTCGCTTCCCACGCGCGTTTAAGTAGTCTCCTGTAATTTCAGAGTGTTCTAAATAAAGCAGACACCGTATACCAAAGCTATGAACAGCGGTATGAGAAAGTGCCTTGGTTGACGAGGTGTGACAGCAGAGGTCGCATACAGTAGCTGTACAGTAGCTACAAGGACTTGGGGGGCTGGGGGTCAGTATGTGTGACGCCTGCATTGTTGGTGGGAGTAAGTGATCAGTTAACGCAGCCGAGAGAGCACACGGGCTGGTGTCTGCCTGCGCTGCTGCTTTGGTTGTTGTTCTCGGGTGAGAATTCTGCAAGACGATGTGAACTTGTGTTCTGGGCGGTGACCTTGACTGAACACTGTCTCTCTGGAGCTAATTAATTCCTCAGAGGATGGCTTAAAACGTCCCTAAGGCTTTTCCCACCACATAGGTTGTCCTATATAGGTCATATAGTTGTTGACTTATTTGGGTTTGTACTTAGCTGAAGTTCACGTCAGTTTGGAGCAATTTTTTGAAGATCTGTTTGGAGGGCAGAGAACCTGTGCAGTGTAATGTCTCAGAGTGAAAGTTAGTTCCTAAAGTGTCTCTAATGTAAGTCCTTCAGGGGTCTTGATGTAATTTATACATATGAAAAATGGTGTGTCCTTCTCTTTTGGAGTAAGGTGTGAGAGATAAGTCTCTGATGGAAATGGGAGACACATACAGATAAAACAGCGTTAAGCTGCATATTTCAGAAGCTTCGGCATCCTCTTCCAGTGCTCTAGTGAGAATACCGTTTCTGTGCTGGAGTTGAGAATAAGTACTAATTCTGCCTTGTTGTCTGAAAACCCCGCAGCAAATGAGTAAAGCGTGTTTTCTCGTGTACTTGCAGGAACACCACGTATTCAATCACCTGAGCAACCATGCTGGCTGCAAGGCTAGTGTGCCTCAGGGCGTTGTCATGCCAGACTGTCCGCCCCACCATTGCTCAGGCTTCCCCAGCTTTGAGGAACTCCAGCATAAAAGCGTACAGGCTGTGGCAGCCTCACCAGGTAAGGCAGTTCTCTTTCTAACGATTCTGACTGCTGATGGGGTAAAGAGATGAGAGTTTTGCTGAAGGAATCACCTTGCACGGAGTTGTGAATGACTGGGAGTCTTCTGCTTGTCTGAGGTACCTGCTGTGCTTTACTGAGGATTGTTACTCAAAATCAGTGGTTTTTTGGAGCAATTGGAATAATAGGGAAACTGGAAAAAAGGAATAGTTAGTGATGGATAAGCCTTTCTTTGTCCATTCCAAATTTTAAGTTTGTCGCCTTTGTTGTCCAAATCAAGGCTACAGATGAAAGCAACAAATTTGTGCTGCTTTTCCAAATTTAGTGTCTGTGAAATAGAATTAGGACTCAGGGAGGATGTTATCTACTGTCTGAGAATTTTTTTTACATAAAAATGTTTACATAAAGAGTGTTTTTTTTTGTGGAAAGCAAAAAAAAAAAAAGTACAGAGTATGTTTTTACATTTAAAATAGTATTAGGGCCTTGTTTAGTACAGTGGGACCAGAGCAGAAGAAATGTAGACTGAAATCTTCAGCTCCTGAAATTCACTGTGTTGGTTCTGTGCTTCTACATGTGTGAACATTACTATCCTCATCTTTACTGTTCACTTGTTTTTCCTGGGCACTGTTGCCTCATGTGTTTGGGAGGTAAGCACAGATAAATAAGAGAATCTGTAGTAATTTTAAGTGTAGCAAGTAAAACAATAAGAAACGTCTCTATTTTATGTCATTGACTCTTTCTTGTTATCTCTGATTCTTACAGAGTTATGCTACCAGAGTAAGAACGGGTGTAAGGCGTGGAAAAGTTGGCCAGGAAATTAAAGAAGCAGCATTTGAGCCATCTGCAGAAACAGCGCTTAAAGGTAGAGTAGCTCTGCTTTAAATACTGACTATCTTTGAAGCTTAACTTAAAACTTCCTCAAAGGAACTGGTTTCCTTCAAACCATTGAAGAGGCTATCGTGACTCTTGCTTCTTACTCTGTTTCATGAGGCCGTGTCCTCTTGGTAGGCTGAATCTAGGGTTTCTCACTCAGCTCACTGAGATCTGGTGACGCAGTGACTTGAGGTTAAGTGGAGCTTTAGGTAAGAACCCGAACGTGGATCAGCCATTGCAGACATAACAGAACTCGGGGAGGATGTTATCAGCTGTCTGAGAAAAAATATTCATCAAAGCATGGATTTATTTATTTTTTTTGTTTCTACAGTTGATCGCCTGGGGAAATTTATTGTTGCTGGAGGGGCTGCTGTTGGCCTGGGGGCCCTCTGTTACTATGGGATGGGCATGTCCAGTGAGATTGGAGCTATCGAAAGAGCTGTGTAAGTAAGATGGGTGTTTTTACTGTTCTAAGTAAAGAGTGTGTTAGGCCAGTCTCCCTCCTCTTTACACCATCTCTTTTTTAGCTGGTATCACCCAGTGTACAGACATTACAGTTTTTTAAGCTCTGAACAGAAAGCCCTCACCTCTGTGCAGGATTTTAGAGCCCATAATGGAAAGCAAACTCTATGAAGAGTATCTAAATATCTCTTAGGAGGTGTGCCACAGATCACTTATGAGGGATAGTCTTCTGTAAAATGTATTGCTAAGATCACTCTGGTGTTCCCGTGAGACTGCTCGTTAAACTCTTAACGCAGCACGTTGGAAAGAGAGTTGCCTTTGAACACGCTGCTTACCTTGTCGTGAACCCTGCTCCAGTAAAGAAGTTTTACATAAAAGCTTTAGCATGTTGCTTTTTTGGCCAAGAAAAATCTGACTCTGATGGCAAAACCATAAAGTTACTTAGACAGCAAAGGTGATTAGTGATAAGGATGGTTTCGGGAGCGAGTACTGGAGGTGTTTTGCTTTACTCTACATCTGTATTTGGAAGTAGCCGAATCAGCATTCCTGTGGAAGGCTCACTGGTTGTGCCTGTGAGAAGCTCTTCATTGATGCAGCTGTCTGTTGTGTTTTTCTCCGCACACCCTGAGGTAACGGGTCAAAAGAGTGAAAAAGGGAGAAAAGCGTGCACTAAGTTTGGTGTTACCAGGGAAAGCTTCCTGTCAGTAGTACGGCCAAATCATACTGCAGAAGCTCCCGCTCACGGCCAGGTTTGCTGCTGTCGTTAGAGTCCTCATTACGTTCACATCTCATGATGTCAGATAATCATGTGCACCGTGACTCAGCACTTGGTGAGTTGCTCAGCAGCTGCCCAGTGCGCAGGACACACTCTGTAGACATTTTCTGTTAAACTGATTTGTTACATTTACACTGGTCTCTATTTCTCTAGAGTTGCAAAGCATTCCTTGTTCTGTTTCCCGTGTATGCTGCTGCTTAGAAATAATCTGTAACTTGCATTGTTTGTCGTTTGCGGTGTTGGTAGAGAGTTACATTACATCAGACCAGCAGGATGTAAAAGCTCAGCGCCCTGTTGTAAGGTCAATTCATGGCAGACGTTGCTCGACCACACTATTACTGTGAAACTTCCCATATATCCATAGCTATAAATGTATTCAACAGCTTGAGTGTTTTCAGTTGTCTTTCCTTGTGGTACTGGTAATTGCACAGCTCTGTATGACTGCTTCTCTTTCAGTATTTGGCCACAGTACGTGAAAGACAGAATTCAGTCTACTTACATGTACTTCGCGGGAAGCGTTGGCCTGACGGCCCTGTCTGCTGTGGCAGTAAGCAGAACTCCGGCGCTCATGAGCCTTATGATGAGAGGCTCCTGGCTGGTAAGCTATGTTGGAAAAAAAATAAAACCATTTACTGACTGAGAAAAGACCCCAAATGTAATGGCTGATACATAAACCAAGAAATGTAAACCACTCAGTGAACAGTAAGGCAGGTCTTCCCTTACCCTGCTGTCCTTACCCACAAAGACTACTCAGGTATCGTAATGATTCCTTGTGAATTAAGATTTGGTGATTCTAATTACGTGCTGACATGCACCTTCTGTGCTTTGATAGCTTTGTCAAAGACAGACTACATGAGCAAAAAAAAAGCTGTGCAGTCCTTACCAGCTATATGTAGGTAGGAACCTGTTGTAAGTGGCCAGCTGAAGCTAACGACGCTACCTCTGTGACTTCTAAAGATGCAAACCGAGGTCCCCGTGTGTTCATCCTCCTGCCCCTGTAGCTCTTTGAAAGCTGTCTAGCTGTCTCCTGTTTGCCACGGCTGAGACGATACTGGTAGGCAAGTCATCCAGGCAGACTGCTAACAGAACAGGTTCGCTTAGTACAAGACAGTGTGTTAAGGGGAGTGGAAGGATCGAAGTGCCAACACTCGTGTAATTTTTACAGAGATGAATTGAACACATCTTTGGTGATAAGGCACAGTGGTTCGTTTCTGAGCAGTTTGCTGGATGATTCTGCTAGGAATCGTTGGTAAGAGGAAGCAGTGGGCTGTAAAAGTCATTGGTAGCAAAAGCATGTGAGCGGAGTTTTGGCTGTGGGTGGAGGAGTGTACAGGAAGAGGTACAGATAGTACTGCAGGTACCTTGAGGAGGAGAGTAAGGGGCAGAACCCATGTTTCCCTTCTCTTGCCTTGCCTAGCCAAGACGTTGTTGCCTTCTTACCGCTAAACTTGGGTTCATAGAAGACTGAGTAAAAGTTAAACGGGAATTACTGTGAGCTAAGATCTGGAAAGACTTGCCTGTAACCTTACAGGTGTAAAGTTGACAAACGCTCTGGTTAGGAAGTGGGTTGTTCTTTGCAGAATTACATTATAGACTGTTAGACGAGGAGGTCAGAGCAGGGACCGTGTGTCCCTCTGCTAACTCGAGCTCTGGTGCTGTTCATACAGGCTATAGGTGCAACGTTTGCAGCTATGATTGGTGCCGGCATGTTGGTCAGATCCATATCTTATGAAAACAGCCCAGCAGCTAAACATCTGGCTTGGATGATGCATTCAGGTATGTGATTTCAGTGTTTGTTACAGGGGTGTCTATGCTTCTGTGTGACCAGAGTCGTACTTTAACAAAACCTCTAAACTTCTAAATTTTTATGTACTGCTGTAGGAGAGTTGAGATTTTTTCATAGCCCAATGAGAACTCCTGAATATCAAAAAGATTTCTTAAGTGTTCTTAACAGAACTCTCAGAGTTTTCATGGTCTGCCAGAAGTCATGGTCAGGTTAAACTTGAGATAACGTGTATGCCACCTTGCGTAGAACAAATAGGTTTCATAGAATGAATTGGTTTCCTGATGGCTCTCTGGTGCCGTGGCTTCTGTAAGACTGTTGCCTACCCTTGCCATTCTTCAGCTGTACAGGAGAGAAAAGCATTTGAAAACTTGACTAGAGAAATGAGATTTTAGTACTAAACTGCAGCTTCTTAGGTACGTGTTCTGTCAGGTGTGTCAGCTGCCCGTACAGCTCGGTTGCTCACTGCTGATAACTACTTCAGATAATGTTGTTCACATCTGTTTTGCCAGAGGTAGTTTATCGTTGAGGCAAGACACCTGGGTGTTAGGCACTGGAACCGTGTTTGTTTCTCTAGAGCTAACATTTCTGCCAAGAAGAAGTGGTGTTTACCTTGGTGATTGTTACCTAGTTAAATAACCTGATGTGTTGGAGTAGATAGAGGTTTCATACAAGACTTGATATCAGAAAGTCTGACTTAATTGCCAAGCTAATTACTGTGGCAGAACTCTGTCTTGATTTCGTGTTGAGTGCTCCTATGGCTGTTAGGTAGTTGATGAGTCCATGCAGAGTATGTCTCTTTTACCAGCTCCCTTTTGAACAGATCGGTATGTTGACTTCTGTTCATCTGTATTCCAAAGACCGTCTCCCTGATGTACTCTCCAAAGCTAGATGAAAGTAGGTTATGGAATTTCAGGTGACCAGTTTGTTGTGTTCCTTTCTAGAGAGGTATGCAGTCAAATGTGTTGCTATTTTGTCATGCAAGTAGATCAGTTGGAGCTGTATTAACGGATTGGGGGAAAAAAAATTGTTTTTTGCAGGTGGTGTTTTTTACCAGAACAGTTGCAAATCTTATGGGTGTTGTTTTTCCTTTGGCTAGGTGTCATGGGTGCAGTGGTGGCTCCTCTAACCCTCTTGGGTGGTCCTTTGCTGATCAGAGCTGCCTGGTACACCGCTGGAATCGTCGGAGGGCTCTCGACTGTGGCCATGTGTGCTCCGAGTGAGAAGTTTCTGAACATGGGAGGACCACTTGGAATAGGCTTGGGCTTTGTTCTCGCCTCTTCGATTGGTAAAGCACCTTTTTAATACTGTCAGATAAGCAGGTTCTAGACTTCCGCTGCCAAGACACAGCTCACAATTAACAGCAGTCTGGTCTGTCCAGTTCAGATTTGCTTTAAATAGCCCTTGCAGAAAATAGTTTGTTAAATTTGTTCTTGAGAACAAACATGAAGTTCCAGTTCTGGTGAGTGTTAATATGACAAATGGCTGATAGTGGTGGCCAGTGACGGGGGAGCACAGCAAACAGGATCTTGGTTCTTGATCCACTTGTTTGTCTCCCTTACGTGTTTCTGGCATTGCGGTAGTCCTCAGGACAGAAGGACTTCCACATGAAGAACGGTACACGGTTCCCTAGAGCGCTCAAAACTGTGGGATCAAGTGTGTATGTGACATCTTCAGGTCGTGTTAAAGCTCTTGGGTCAGAAGGGCACCGCAGATTGAGAATAGGTCACTCACTGAGAAACGTGTGCTACAGTAACTGAGCCCAGCTCAGAGGAGCAGCACATGCAGCAGCTTGCTTTAACGCTACTGTATCTTCCTCTCCAGGATCCATGTTCTTGCCTCCTACTTCTGCTTTTGGTGCTGGCTTGTATTCGGTGGCTATTTATGGGGGGTTGGTGCTCTTCGGCATGTTCCTGCTCCATGATACGCAGCATGTTATCAGGCGTGCAGAAACCATTCCCTACTACGGAGCAACAAAATACGATCCGATCAATGCGTAAGTACCCGGCAGTAACTCAGCTGATCTCAGTGGCTGTGTAAGAATTGCCTTCAGACTCTGCCCAAGCATGCTTTAAAACCAGCCAGGCCTTTTGTTCACTGCTCAAACACATGTGGCTTTTAAACATGAAGAATCGCAGCATTTGAAAATACAACGTGAAAATAAAAACTTGAAACCATCTGCCTGAAATGAGAGAAATGGGATTGGATGTGTGCTGTCGTGCTGCCAGCAGCACAAATCTCTTGGAGATAAACAGACAAAAGCACAGCGTACAAGCAGAGGGCTCCTGAGTGGGAACTGTCCTGCTGGCAGAGAGGGTAGAACAAAAGCATGGGGTTTTTTTGACTGAGGACAATCATAGTTGGGTTCTGTCACAGGTGCTTCACAGAGGCTTTTTAAAGTGGAGGGTAATGGTGTGAAACACCAAATAATACTATTTCCGTTCAACAGTACTAACTCTCATTTCCTGTTTCCTAGGTGCATGGGTATCTACACAGATACACTGAACATCTTCGTGCGGGTGGCCACCATGCTTGCAGGTGGTGCAGGTGGCAGGAGGAAGTAAACCAAGGCTCCTTTTTGCAGCAGTCTGACGGCTGACCTAGTGCACATACAAAATAAAAATTCATGGCTGCGAGCAGTTTTCCTGCGAGTCAGAACTTCAAAGCATTTCAGCATACTGCTTCAGTGCAATGTGATTCAGACTTAATAGTTCTCCTTCAAACACTTTCCAGCTCTATGTTTAAAATAGTGTGAACTGCCTCTAATTGTATGTTGTTGGGGGAAGGTAAATTATTTTTAATATACAGGAAAAATAGTCTATCCGCTTCTCAGTGGGTTTGAGAGCAGTTCAATTTTTTTTTTTTTTTTTCTGTTACTGCACAGTAAAGGAAGCAATTTCTAAACTAGTGTCCCATAAGCTGCTTGATGAGTTGCAGTTGAGATGCATCAGTTTTCAGCTGAGGTTCCATAGATGATGTTTTAGTGACACATTAAGAAGATCTGAATGCATGATGTGGCACTAAAGGCGGGGGTGACTTCTGCCCGGGCAGAAACTTCAGCAAGGTTTAAGTAGTTGTCAGAAATGTGTTGTATTTGACAGGTGAGGTGACCAAAGGGTATAAAGGAGACAAGATGAGGAAATGGTGTGGCATTTGTGCCACGCTGAATGTCACTCTCTTTCTGGAGCACACCTGAGAACTCCTTGCTGTAGTGCTGGCTGGACCTGATAGTTCCTGTTGATGCTTACCAAGCCCTTGGATAGCAGTAGAGGTGTGTCTGTCTTTAGTGACTGGACTGCAGTATTGGGGGTGAAGCCCCATCCTTTGGGAGAGCTTGTAGTGCTCCTGTCCTAGTGCAGCTGGCACAGACACAGCCAGGGCTGGCTGCTGTAAACCCCTGGATGGCAGGTGCACTGCCCTGCTCCGCCATCTGCTTCAGTCTGTTCCGAACTCCCCTCCAGCCTGGCTCTAAAGGAGACGCTCACAATCGGTGAAATGGGTTAACATTAGAAAATCTATACTTGCCAAGCTCTGTGGCTGTGTGTTGGAGTAAAAGGTGAGTTCCTGGGCACAGTAAAGTTTTTCACTAATGTCATCTATACAGACTTTGAATTTGTGATAAATCTGCTGTGTTTATGTGTTGAGTTACGGAACAATAAAATTCTGGCCTCACGAGTTGCCTACTCTCAGTTGCCCTGCGTTAATAGAGATGTCTTAGTACCCTGCACTAGAAACTCGGTGAAGAGTACTGTAAACCTTCTTTTGACTAGTTTCCTTTGTGAGAGAGTGCATGTCCCTCTGTGAAAAAATCCACTGGGGTGATCTCCAGTTTCACTGGTTGGCGTCTTTCCCAGGTGGAAGATGCTGTTCCACACTTGCTTCCGGTGGTTTTGATTTTGTAACCTGTTGGCTCCCGACTACAGCCGGTGCTGTTTGTCTGTCTGTCACACACTGTAGTATTTTTAGTCTCTTCACTCGTAGGGAGGAAACAGTAACTTGTGAAGAATGTCACTGCAGCTCCTTTGTGCCCAAAGATTATGCCAGTTCCTGGCACTATTGCAGCTGAAGGAAAATCTTAGCTGGAAGAACTCTGTGGGTCGTGTCGAGTGTAAGTAGTGCCCGTTCAGAGGGTTTTATCGATTTCAGCAATTCCATACGCTTCATCAGTTCCTGCAGAGTGTTGCTGTAGCTGAGCACAGCGGCATGCTTGTGTTGCGGGTTCTGATCCCCATCCTGCCGACCACAGCAGCTTGACATGGATGAGTGTTTCAGATCGCTTAAAGAATTGCCATCAAATGTATTCACAAAAGTCATTTTAACATGGGTTTGTGAAAGCACAACCCACGGTGAGGCTCGCTCTTCCTCACTACAGGGAGGAAATGAAGGAAAACAGAGTCAGTTCAGAATCACTGACACAGATCAGAAGTGCAAAAAGGTAAGGGAGACCCCTCCAGTGAATTGTGATTTTCAGAGTGGACCCCCTGGACGACTCGGGGGGAAGCTTGGGCTTGGTCACTCGCTCTTTTGTGGGCTTCCTGGAGATCTTGCCCTGGCCCCAGCTCAAGCCTTTGCCTCCTTTGCCGCCTGTACCAACCTGCTGCGACTCTGCATAAGGAGGCGAGTGGATCCGTCCCCCCATCCCGTGGCTGGCTGCTCTGTCAGCTCAGAGTGGTGGGACCCTTGTCTCTCGCCTCTGGCATGAACGTGTGGTGTATTGCACGGCAGTAGTAGGAGTCCACTTACTTGGTAAGTGTCAAAATTAGTGTCATTTGTAGACTGTTGCAGATCCACAGGCATTAAACAAGTTTTAATATGAAGTATTACTATTAATTACATTATTGAGGGATTCCTTGCGATGAACGGGGAGTCTTTGCTTTCTGTACCAAACCTTTACGTAGAGAAGTTTGTAAGTTGTGATATTGTTAAAACCAGAAGCAGCATCAGATTCAGCAAACGTCCCCTTTCTCCTGGTAACTTACGTTACAGAACAGACATCTGTTCCCTCTCCCAGCCTTTCAGGGCCTTTGATGTAGCGAGGGCTGGTTTCTCTGGTAGCTGTAGATTTCTAAACAGAGCGTAATAAAGAGGCCATTCGGCCCAAAAACATTTTTAATGGGTGCTGAGCGAAGTGTGCTGTGTGAGGGGAAATGTTTTCTTCCTGTGGAAGTCCAGTTCAAGGCAGGGGTGGTTTAGGAAACTCTTTTTGACAGCTAATCTGCCAGGCTCACCCCTCTGTGATGAGGTGGCAAGAGGAGCCGTGTAACCATCTGGTAAGGGAAGCAGATCGGTTCCCACTGCGTGTCACTGCTTCCCCCAGAGAGGGGGATGTAAGGCGCCTGCGTGGAGTTCTCCCTCCTGCTACTCACCGGGGCTCCAAGCGGCTCGTCCTTTGCTCATTCAGCTGCTGCTTGAGGAAGCACTTGTGCTTTGCTTTTTCCTCCTTTCAGAAAGGTGATAGGAGAATGAGGGACGCTGTTGGGTCTTCAGTGTGAAATAATGCGTCCGTTTGCCCAGTGCTTGGTTCCAGAAAGCACAGTGTGAGGAGGTGAAGTGATGCAGTGGCAGATGTCTGGGCAGGCGTCTCGCTTGCTTTCCCGAAGAGAGGAGGTGTTCAATGCGGCTGGCAGGTCTCCAGAGCACTAGCCCTTTGCAGCTGGCAGCCTCCAGGCTGCCTGGAAAGCCCTTTGTGGTCGGTCTGCATGCTCGTCTTGTACTTAAAAACCCTGTCTGCACTGGTCTGACGGGGAGGCTTGTGGCATCGCAGAGGGAGTTTGTCCTTCTGAGTGGGTATCAACACTGTCACTTAGCCACAGTGGCCTCTTGCTGGTACTTCTGCAGGTTGTGGATCTGCTGATCATGTAACACAACCAAAATAAGCTGGTAAAATGAAGTCCCAGAACATGAACTGAGGTGTTCAGGGGCTCAGGCTGTCAGCATTCCTGTGATGGTGTAAGCTTCAGCCTCTTCGCACCAGCTCCCACAGAGAGACGTCTGGCTGAGGAGAATGCTCCATCGTCAGTGTCAGCTACCTGTGTCAGCTTGCATGACCTGGAACGCCACGATCCAGTTCACGGGGCACCATTGCAGTGTGATGAACACCGTCTTCCCCCAAAGCATTTATGGTCACCTCAGTCATATTTATGTGGCTGGGAAGGAGTGGAAGAAAAACCACATACTTCATCAAGCGTGGTTGTACTTTGAGCTAGAAAGGCGATGTGATGGGAGAGCGCTGCTGAAGCTTTTGCTGACAGCCCAAGTTTTCCCGGAATGTGGCTCCCTCAGAGACACTCTGATGACAGAGTGTGCTTTTTGCACGTCCGAGCAGCTTGCGTTTCTTCTCATTCCCCAGGAGCTCGAATACAATTCACAAACACATCTGGAATTTACTTTCCTGATGTCGTCTCAGGTAGGGGAGGAATCTGATCAGTTACTGTCGCTCTTAACTAGCTGTTACGAAATGCAGTTTTTCTTGGGTTTTTTTTTTTTTTCAGTTTGGTTTTTTTGGTGATGCCATGTTTCCTAGAAAAGATAGCAATGGATAAGGATGTACTGTACTGCCTAGGAGGAAAAAGTGGTCTGTGTCTCTGGACGGACCGTCCCTGCAGTCAGGACGAAGGTGGATTGGCAGCGCTGGCAGATGAGCACCATCCTCTGTCCAGTCTAGGTGGGATGGTGCAGTGATTTTAGGCTCGCTCTTAGACCTGGAACTTGAGAGCTGTTACCTTGACACAAGTAAATAATCCTGCCTCTGCTCTCGCTGTTGCAGGGGCGGTGCATGGCTAAAGGCTACTCAGACGGTTGAATCTTGACTTAGAAATCCAGTTGTTACTTAAGTACTCTGTGGAAGGGTTATTTAAATGCCTTTCTTCTGTTCAAAATGAGTTTCAAAATTTGAAGTGAACTTACAGCAACTGTTTTTAAATTCAAAGTTTGCTTTAAACTAAAGATGATTTATCAAAGAAAAAGTAAGCTGCCTTACAAAATTCTTTTCAAATATTGAAGAGTTTAAAAATGTCCCGCTCTCTGTCCCTGCAGAAATGAGGAGGAACCCCCTTGGTCTGTGGGAGAGCAGCTCCAGCGGTACCAAGGCACCGGGCACACGGACTGCTGCTGTTCCGCAGGTGTGCTATAGCACAGGTTTCATGAAGGCCATTGCCTGGGACCTCTCAGTTTCCATCACCGTTAGAGGTGGGGCAGGTTGGATGAAATCTGCAAAGCTGATTGCAGTAAATATTTTCACAAGGTGCGATCTAGATTTCATCTTATATCCTGTTGTGCAAACTGAAAACACGTACACGAGTTGGGTCTGGCCTTCCTGCTTGTACTAGCTGGTGGAGCAGAACACTTCTAGGAAACTACCCAGCTACAGGCGTGTTGAAAAAGTTGCAGTAAATCATTAGATCTTATTAGATCTTATGCTTATTTAGATCATGATTTAAAGTAGAATTACTTGAAACATCATGGAAATGCTTAGAAACATCAGCTGTAGTATGTAGGATGAGGTTTATGTGTATTTGCAGGATAACTATATGCCTTGTCATCAGTGCTCTCTGGCACACGTAACAAAAGAACAAATTCCTGTAAAAGGTGGGGAATTTTTTGGCGTGTTCTGTTTACATGGAACTGGGTCATGCCTGGAGCTGCAAAAATTCCGCAGGGTTTTATGGCTATGACAAGGTGTGCCGGATGTCCTTTCGGTATCCAGAGGAGTAACAACAGCAAAGCACTGGCTGTAGTGCTGAAAAGAGAGGAAGTGGAAATCAGCAGAGGTGAGAAATGAGCCGAAGGTGCTTTCGCAAGCAGCAGTTACAGGACTAGGCTGAGCATGTTGGTTAGCTCGTGGAGCTATCCCTGTCCTTGGGAAAGAAGGCAGCAAGGTCTGGGGCATAAGGCAGAGGAGGAGGAGGAGCTCGGGCAGAGTCAGGAACCCTCTGCAACCACTATTCTGTGACCTGGAAAGGAGCAGCAGTGATTGATAGAATATTAGAAGGAGGAAAAATTAGCCCTTGGAGTAAAGAATAAGCATCTACTGAGCTTTGTGGGTGTGGAGTCACGTTCAAAAAAAGTCACGCGGCTGGGTATGTGGTTTTTGGAAAAGTCAAGATATTTCTGCCCAAAACCAGACTCAGGCCCTCGATAAAAATAGCTTCAGAGGGGAAGTAAATCAGTTAAGCAGTTGCAGCAAAAAATACTGTTTACCTATTGCCAGGTCATAATAAAGGAAAAAGGAGACGGGGACAGAACTGGATGACCGAGAGAGAAGGTGGCACGGGAGCGGCAGGAGGGAAGCAAGCAGTACGAAGAGAGACCAGACTGGAGGGCAGAAACTGGGGGTGACCACAGACACCAGTTGAGGAGATGATACTTCAAAAGCTAACCTAAAGGAAGGTAGTTACACGCTGCGTAGGGGTCACAGGCAGCCAGCCATGGCAAAAGTTATGGGCAGGTTCTGTAGAATCACAGAACATGAGGCCAAGGACAGTTTCTCCTGCAGAGGGTGATGTGTCTCCAGCAGAAGGGATGAGCGTAACTCAGCTGCAGGTGCTGTGCATGTTGAAGAAGAGAGAATACAAAGCTGTTGTGGCAGGTTCTGGAGCAGGGGTCGCTGAACCCCTCTGGTCTGAGGGACAAAAACACTTTGCAGGTACCATCCAGCCATTTGCTCAGCCAACGCTGTGGCGGGAGTGGTGGCCTTCCTTGGTGGCAAGCAGACATGGAGGATGTGGGCAATGCTGCAGGCTCGTCTGGCCAAGTCCTTTGTGCCCTCGCTGGCACAATAGCTTTTCAGCAAGTGGTCAGTCTGGCTTCTCCACACTTGGAATGAGAAACCAAGAGCCAGCTGAAAGGCAGCTGCATAAACCACTTAAAGCTGTTGCCCTGGGCAGGCAGCAGTGTCCTCCACCCACTCCGTTTCCCCTCTGTGGGCTGTTTGGGCGTGCAGTGGCAAGTGTACTGGTTTGCCTTGTCTGCGTGGCAGTAGCTGGAAGGCTTGGATTGTTCTGACAGAGGAGACCAAGCAGCAGCCTGCCTCTGCCATGCAGGAAACAGAGGAGGCATCCAAGGAGCGTGTGCTGCTTGCTTGCTTGGGTGGATGGGAAAGTTACAGGGCAGTTGTCTGTATTTAGAAAAACAAGTCTTTGTAAACACTCCCACTGCCAATACTCTGTTGTGAATGTTTCAGAAGAAAAATGTTTCTTTTTTGAGGTAGGTGTTGGCAGCACTTCAGTGTTTATTTCCTGTACACACAGAAAGAGAAGGCGATGGCTCTATTCAGTGTGAAAACAATGTGAAAAAATCTTGGGTTTAAAGTCTTAGTAGGCTTGAGTTAATATTTGCCTTTTATGAGATTTTTTTTTTTTTTTTTATTTGTAGTTTACCCCTACCTTTGCCCAAAAAAACAAAATCTTGGGTTTAAAGTCTTAGTAGGCTTGAGTTAATATTTGCCTTTTATGAGATTTTTTTTTTTTTTTCATTTGTAGTTGACCTCTACATTTGCCAAAGAAAGCCATCTGGGTGAGGCATCTGCCCTGTTAGGAGGCAGAGGTGAGGTGTGCTCAGGGATATGGTTTTCCTCTTTTATCTTCCTGTCATCAGCAAAGATGTCCTAATATCAACAGAGTCATTCTTGGGGCAGGGGGAGAGATGGTGGTTCTTTGTTAACAGAGAAGAATGAGAAGACCTTGAGAGTAAGTTTCAGAAATTACCACTGAATTTAAAGGCAGTGAAATTAGAATTGCTTTGGGGAGGAAAAGACTTTAAACGGTCAGGTGTAGTAATAAGACTTTTTGGTATAAGGGCTTTAACCAGTTATCATTAGATACTAGGTCTTGAAAGGGGCTGCAGAGATGTTTCCTTGTCAAAAAGTCCCTTCTATAATACTTCTAGTTTACAACAGTAGTTCTAGTTTATGTATCTTCTGTGACTAGTTCTTTTTGTAAAACACCTGACAAAAATCTGCTTTGGTGACAGTAATGACTCTTCCCCTTCTAGAGAAGCTGCATACTCCCCTCTAGAAGCTAAAGGATCCATTCTGTACTAACCAGCAAGAACTGGTGATTGTAGAAGTGCAAGATGAGGCCTTACAGCGATGTGTCTGAGCTATTCAGAAGCAGCCTGAGGCCATTGATGCTCTGTTGTCCCATTAATTTTTCTCTGCAATGTCGACTGAACTGTAAACACACTTTCTGAGAAGCTTCGTGGTGGTGGGAACTAAAAACTTTGCTACAGTCTGAACAATGGAGGTGCGCAATGGTCAGGCAGAGCACCTGGGAGAAAATACTATCTGTAGTAAATGTTAGTGATGTGATCCCAGAGCCTTGCTTGTGTCAGCCTTGGCAAGAAAAGACTGTCAGGCATTAGCAGTCTTCACAGCAGTTGGGAATTGCTTGGTAGGAACATAGAAATAAGTGTTGGGGCTCAGATTGGTAGATAAAGGGGCAATTGATTCAAAAAGCTGTTGATCCAGTGCAAGGAACAACCCAAACCTAAAACCTGAAACACTGAACCTTTGAGAGCAGGTGCCGGAGGGGAGAAGGCAACATACGTGCACCAGAGTGAAGCCTCTGTCCTGCTGCCAGTTCCGAGTCTGAGCAGCTTCCAGGTACCGCTCCCAGCTCTTAAGCTACGTAGCTCACGGTGTATTCCGGTGTCTGAGACCCAAATCTTATCAGAACAAACTGTGACAATCAGATGCCACCAAAGCCAAACTTCTGCCTTACTGGAGATACTCTGCTCTGCACTTCATCCCTGTGTGAAGGACTTGTTTGTCTGTGCGCTCCCTGAACCTTGATACGGGTTGAATGTGATAGACTTCTAGATGCTGGTGGTTAACTGGAATCCCTGTAACAGATTTAATTATCCAGACACAATAGATACTGAGAAGTTAATAATAAACTCAGGAACCTGCTGCCTAACCAGCTGTCCTGTTAGCTACGTTAACAGGATGTTGGCAGTTGCTCTGATTTAAACTCTCTGGGTTTGGTTTGCCTCCTCTGTTCCAGTTCGCTGTCCACACAGCTTTCTTTCAGCTGTCCTCTCTGCCTTTCCAAATACCCAAAGGAGCTCACAAGGTCACAGGACAAACACTCTCCATTGGAGCATCTCCCTGGATGCTCCAACACTCAAAGCCATGTGCTCCTCTTTAGCTGGTAGGACACCCTCCGGGCAGCTCACTGCTGCCTGATCCTGAGCACGCTGCTTCTCGTAATGGGAAGGGCTGTTCCTTCTCATCCCTTGAGGTGCAATACAAAGGCCAAATCTCCACCCATTCTGAACAGAGCATTCCTTTCGATCTGCCTTATAAAACGGCACTGTGGTGCTGGAGGCAGCCAGAATGCTGCTCCAGCCTCCTTGCAGACATCGCGTGACTGACTAGTGGAAGGATGAAGCTCCTGGCGCTATGTGCCTTTTTGTTTGTCTGTCTCCTGTGTCTCAATGTTTTTACTGTGGAAGGTACAGTATATCCTTCTCATACAATTGTCTCTTTTCCTATACTTTGCTTATTCTCCGTTTAGCAGGTTAAAATTGAAAGGTGTAACTTTTAGAGTTACTTGTTCAGATTTGATGTTTGTAAATCTCAGGGACCTACTGTGATTGTTCCATGGTGTTTATTTTACATGAGATGGAGAGAATAAATATGAGATTAGGAAAAACAAGTAAGCTAAATGTCCAAAGGTCAGGAGCAGCACATTTTACCATGCTTCGTATTTTCTCAAAACCTTGTAAGGGTCACTTTATGTGTAAATATGAGTGCGGAGAAACATGTGGAAGCTGTCTTTCCAATTGGTCAGCTCAGCTGCCCGGTTTTCTCTGCCCTTTCTGCTCCACCTTTCCTCTCCTTTTAATGTCTCCAGGACCTAACGTGTCAAGTGCAATTGGTAGCTTGCTTATTTGGGTCTAGTAAGGAGGGAATAATTAATTGTCTTTGCTGGACCAAAGCAATTTGTTCTACATTGCTGTGCACATATGGACGTGGGGTGCTCTTCTTTCCTCTCCGTAGTAACTTGTATTTTCATTAAGTGACTTAACTATAAAAAGAGCGCAGAGTCTCTTTCGTAGGCTCAGCCTGCCAAAATTTGCTGCTTGCATTGCCTGCTCCCTTCAAAGGGTGAAAACCTTCACAAGGTGTCTGGCGCATCTACCGGTAGTGATGGAAAAGAACAAATGAATTCCTGTGCTGTGCTAGGGACAAAGCTACGGGCAGAGGTAAAAACCAGTCATGGGGATCCTTTGTTCCACAGGTCTCTCTGCTCAGGGATTTCAGCAGTAATCGAGACGTCCGTGGGCTCTGACCCATGTGGTGTCTATGTCCAGCTGTTTGCAGAAATGTCTCCACTAGTAATGTGTTATTTTTCACCCTTAGGTCGGAAGGGTAAAAAAGTCTGCTGCTCAAGACTGCCCAAACTCAACAAAAAGGTGCAAAAAGGTAGTAAGATCTACAGTTTCATTATGTTAATTACGTAGTTGTTACAGATAAACCACAGCACTTGGAGGGCTTTCTGTCTGCAGGCTTCACAGAATCTTCCATGCAGGCAAATATTATCTTTGTACTGTTGAGAATTGTTCTGCCAATCGCCTTATCGAGTGTTTGGAAGAAGTAGAATCAAAGAGAATCCATGTAATGCTCTTAGTGCAACACAGGAGAAATACGGACTCTCTTCACACAAGTGAAGTTCTGTTGTGGCTTTGCCTTTTCTAGCCAAAGGCACTCCCTGCCTAGAGAGGGTGGAAGGGTAGGGCCACCCGTAGTCTTTTGAGACCGTTTATTCTAAGGGGTAATGCAGGAGAGCCATTGCCTTCAAAGTGTGAGGGCAACACGTTTTGTTGGGTCTGTAGCAGCCGCATTCCACATGGGAGTTTCAAATGGCACAGCCGTCCTGTTGGAAGACGAATCTTCACTGGTTTGGGTTTTTTTTTCTTTCCTTGTTTTCTGTCTGTCTGGTGCCTAACTGTGAGCTGGCAGTCAGATGGAACCGTTCCAGCTACAAGCTCAGTATTCCCTGCCTGTGTACCTATTTATTTTTATTAGAACACCCTGTGTGCCTGTCTCAGGTTGCAGCCATCTTCAGTTGCTGGGCTCTGGAACAAGATAAGACAAGGAAGTAGCACACTGCCTGGGAGTTAACTTGGTGTCTTGTTGAGGTGCACAATGGAAGAATTAAATCTAATTTTCCAGCTCTAGTTAGAGCTACTTCTAATAGCAAAAGGGAGATTTCCTGCAGAAAGAATCAGTGTTTTTTCAAGTAGTTATTGTCATTTCTGCCATCATATCAGTGCTTTCACTGTATAAATATGATAGACTGTGGACAAGTCTAGATAAAAGGATTGGGTGTGCTCTTTAGAATCACACCATTTAAAACCTTAAAGTTTCTAAATTAATCAAACTGGCTAGCTGATACCTTTCATTAAGCTCTCGTGTGCCTGTGGGAAGCTGTAAAGCCCCTGGGAGGCTAATGTGGTGCAGGGGATCGTTTAACCATGCTGGCTACTTTTGAAACAAAACCACTGATTTCCTAGAACTTTGTTTTTCTGTCCAAAACTGTTACTGCCCCAGAAGGCGAGTGTTTCAAGCCAGCATCATCCTGTGGCTTCTTTCCAGGAAAGATGCTGAGCGGGGTGGTAGGCAAGGGAAGTGCAACGTGTTGATTGTGGGACTCGACTGAGCTCTGGAGAAGGCACTGCCCCTGTGTCTGCAAAGACCTTCATCTGACTGTGGAAACACAGTTAAACATCTCTCTCCATTTTCTCTCCTCTCCATCTTTGTTTTACAGGTACAAATCTCAAAATAATGGAAAAAAGGAAATACTGCAAGCCCTGCCCTCAGCCAGCCCCTCTGATGGCTCCTGGACCCCTGCCACAGCTCAAATGAGCAGACTGGAGCAGCGTTGAAAAGCATCTGCCTGCCAGCGCTTCGCTTGGTGGAGGGGCCTGCTTCCACAGCTAGGACATAGGGTGTGCTACGTTGGGTTTTGCTGGAAAAGGCTTCAGTCAGTGCTGTTTATTCACTCACTCGGGATCCTTCTTCTTTTGAACAGGAGCCTGGCAGCTGGAGTGTCAGGCAGAGCTGTCTGGCTGCCACCAGGCTGTGTGTCACTTGCCTGTTCCTCTGCACCAAACAGGGGGACTAAGAGAAGGAGGGGAGCTGGCTGAACCACTTTGGTTTATGGTTTTGGATTGTCTAAAATGAGAGAAAGGGCTGATGCTAGTGTTCCTGGTTACCAGTGTATTTGCATATGTAACCTTTTTGATGAACAGTTTATTTTAAGTTGACAAAAAGATGTTGTTTGTAAGCAGACACACGATGATTCTTCCTGCAGCCCTTGCTCTCGGTCTTTGAAATGTTGTTGGAAGTTAATTTCTAGCAAGTGAGAAAGAGCTCATCATTTAGAACAGGCTGAGACAGTAGGTAAGCAGGTTTTGGGAAAGGGAGGGATTCATGTAGAGCAGTGAGTATCTTCTCTAGGGGGTTAAACCTGGCTTTAAGAATGAAGGGGCCTGATCTTTAACGTCCTGGAAGAATGTCCTCCGGTGGAGTACTGAAAAGGTGTTATGGCTAACTAGGTTAATTCTCTTCCTCCGAAACCAGAAGACAGCTGTTAAGACACATGAACTGTGTGATCACCTGAATAAATAGAACTTACTGGAGCTTGAAATAAATGCTGAAAAACAGAGAAGCTGAAGCACCTTCTGCTGACATCCTTAGCAGTGACTGGGGTCTTCACCCCTGTGTCTGCCCTCCTTTCCTGGCGGTCCCCTGCAAATCCTGCCATTTCTCTGCCTGGGGTGAATCCTTAAACCAGAGTTACTTGGATGTTCGTGAAATGAATTTTCCTCCTAGTGGATCTGAGGAGGAGTAGAAAGCTTTTCTGCTGAGGGGCAAATTGCGGGTGGCGTTTTTCCCCTCGGTACTCACAGTATTGCTGTTTCTCTTAACGTAAGTTCCCGTACGATAGAAAAGGTCTCAGTGCCCTTCAGAATAGGGGTCAGCCAGAGGCCTGCTGTAACCCACACAGTTCCCAAGGGTCAACTTTATGGACACTTGCATGCGGCCATGCTCTATTGCCAGCGATGTTTCTGTGATGCTGAGCAACTGAACCCATTTCTGGGCCTTCTCTGTGCTGGTTGTTACTCTGTTTTGTCTTGGTTTTAAGATTAGAGAGATTTGACTCTCAGCTTCCTATTTTTGAAGAGCTGACCACGCATGGCATTTTTATAGCAGGATAAAGGAGCTGCCAGTCCTTCTCGCAAGACCCGAGTCAGGAGGTTGGTGAAGGAGCTGGGTTTGTTCTGCCGTTGATCACTGGGCAAACATCTTTTATTTCTATTTTGTCTTCTGTAGCACAGAAGGAATCTGTAGAATACAAGTGACAAGTAAATACAGAAAGCACTTTAGGCATTAAATGTGTTTTCAGCAGGTTTTACTCTAAAAGACACCCGTGTGTGTTTATAGCTTGCTATAAAGCATCAGTGACAGGTATGAAGATGCTGTTCTCTAGTGTGAGCTTAAGCCCAGTTCTCTTAGAGCTGACAAATGCTCTATGATTTTTCTCTTTGCCCACACCTTCCAGCCATGATTTTTGATTTTTCTCTTTGCCCACACCTTCCACCCTCCATGCTCTCTCATCCTCCTTCCCTCTGATGGCAAAAATATGAGCCCCAAAGACCATTAGCACAATGAGAGGGCTCCTCTGGGTCTCTAGAGGGCTGCAGGGACATCATCCAGAACACTCAGGTGTTTCCACTTGCTCACCTTCCCAGACTGGCTGCAACTGGAGGCTGAGGGCTATTCCAGTTAGAAACATTACTTGTCTGAGATCTGGTCTTGCCTGAAGCAGGAATCCCCAAATTATTTCAGCATGATTGTGCCTGCTGCCCAGACGTGCTATTTTGCCTGGTGTAGGGCTATCGGGATGTCATGTGTCAGCCTCTGAAGGCGACTGTTCCACAGTTTGACTCTACATGCCAAGCCGTGGCACAGAGCTGAGCCTCCACCTGACGACGGATTCACTTGCAGGCATCTGTCCTTCCTTTGGTTTCCCTTCCATTTCTATGCATGTTCGTTTAGCATTACTGTGGAGGAACGAACGTGCTCGGGGGCTTCTCAAAGCACACAAGCCGTATGCGTGTGTACAGCTTGTCCAAGCTGACAGGTGCGTTTGTCTGATTCTTGTGTTCGGGTGTGCATCTGGCTGTCAGGCATGAAAATTGCACAGCCTTTGACTTCCAATGAGGATGTTTCTGCAGTATGTCTTCCCTGCCAGAACAGACACTGGGTCCTGCTCTGACCTTGTTGGCTAGGTGAATCCGGTGACCCCTCAGACCGATCTGTCTGATTGGCACTGTGAGAACTGTCAGGAGCACAGGAGGAGTGATCCCTGCTGATGGGGCCTCTGGGGCAGAGGCGGGTCTTGGAGTCTCTTTCAAAGTGATAGTAGATGAAATAAAATCACATATTCTTTACACAAAATACCCTCTCAGCAGGGGCAGGGGGGGCTCTTGCTCAGCCCTCTGGACGCTGTGGCCCACAGCTGATGCCTGGGCATGGTTGAAGGAAACCAGATTTTAGCTCTGGAGTTCTCTTTATCTAAAGAGTGGACTACAATGGTGACTTTTTGAGGTAAACCTCCTCAGAGCTGAGTATTTAGGCCCTTTGTTACAGATAGAAATACATCTTGCTTTCTAGGTTCAGGACAAGCACCGCTTGTGCCTGGGGCTGAACTGCCGGTGTGGCCTTGAGCTGATCTCTAGCAGGGCTTTGGTTCAGCTGCAGTCGGCGTTCCTGTGCTGAGCAGCGGACACTGGTTATACATGGCCCTGAAAGGAGCACGTTCACTTTCCATACCTCCCCTGGTTCAACCAGGCACATTACTGCCTTGTACGCTGGGCTTCCACACAGCAATGTCCGGAGCATGCACGCCAGCCAGAAGATTTATGGGGAGAACACGAGCATTTCCTTGCTCTGCCTCAGCAAGTCTTGTTATTTTTCTCAGCCGCACTGAGAAAACTATAAAATCCTGATTCACTCGTACTCACACCCCAGCTCTGAGTTACACGTACAATCTTTACAGGCGAAACAATGAACAGTGCTTGTTCTGCCATGAATAATTTGGGCTGTCTGTCTGCTGCCACACGGCGTCCTTCACAGAGAGCTGCGTCCTGCTGCGTGGCACCGCATCCATCAGAGACGTGCTGCCCGGGCGGATGGGGGCTGTGCACGTGCACCTAGGTTTTCTTAGGGACTGTTTGCTCTTTCTCCATCCCTGTCAAAACAGAATGAGGGCAGTGATACGCAGCTTCCAGAGCAGCAAGGTTACTGCATTACGCGTGGGGTCTGCAGCCCCTTGGAAAGCCTCTCAGCTGGCACAGTGGCCTAGCGGGGACTTCACTGACGTCGCGGCTGCGGCAAGCAAGGGTTCTCCTTTCGTTCCTGCAAGCGCTGTAAAACCTCCTTTGGCAGACTGTAACCAGAGAAGCCCTACCTGAAGGAAGCTCTGGAGGAGTTACTGCTCTCTCCCAGGGAATTCCCCGAACATTCCCTGTGCCACCTGCAGCACTGAAGGTAACTCACCATCAGTCATGCAGGCAAGTGCTCCAAGATGTTTGTTTTGCAGACTAGCATTTTTCTGAGGGGAGGAAAGCACTGTCTCTGCCTACCTGGGAAGAACCCACCCCACGGCTTGTTGGGAAGCACTTTGGCGTCTCTTTGAAAGTCACCGTGGAAATCTGCTCTCCCTCTACTCTCCTCCCACTGTCATTTCTTAATTCCTTTGGAGGGAAGGCTGTCACGGCTCTGGTTCCCCCTTGGCAGCGTTGTATAAAGCTGTAGCATGGCATTAAATGTACAGTGATAAGTGAAGTAACAGGGCTGTCTGACCTCGTTGCCTGGCCTTACGCAATTTTTCAGACTGCTTTGTCCTGCGGAGTGCTGGGTTCTCCCTGCGCCTCGACCCATCCCTCAGTGTGTTTGCTGTTGGTGCTGCGACTCCTGTTGGTTCCTGGTGCCGTTTCTTGGTCTGTGCCTAGCAGAGGAGCTACAAGGAGCACAGCAAGCCGGGGCCTGGAGAGAACAAAAATTAGTTTTATTTAGACAGATGTCTGCAGTTTGACATTTGAAATACTCCCCCAGCAAGGGAAGATTCTGGCGTGACTCAATTCTGTCGGGACATTTCAGGAGTTAGGGACGGGAGAGCCTGCTCTTTCTTTGTGCCTTATGAAACACTGACCACACTGCCTCCGTCTGTAATCTGGTCTTGGTCTGTGTGTGCCGAGACAATGAGGTGGCTATTTCCTCCTTCAGAGTGTGCTTTGTAATGTCTCCACAACACCTCGCGAGCAGTTACTGGAACAGGACTGACTTCCTTCTAGCTTTTTGTGGCAGTGGGGCTGAATACAGGGAAATGTTTTTTCTGCAGGGGGGCTTCCGGTTTTGGTTCATTTTTTTAAAAAGCTCTCCCCTACAGGTTTGGTGACGATTACAAAGTGCATTTCCACAGGTATGACATGTGATTGTGTACCCACTCTCTTAGAAAGTCCTGTTGTCCATCTGGAAAATAAGAGAAGTTTCTTGCTGTAGTTCTTGCTTTGTGTGTCAAGGGTATATGGGATACAAGAAAACAACCTGAAAGAAATTTAAAACCTAACATGAGGCTCCATAGCATGGAATCATCGAATGGTTTGAGCTAGAAGGAGCCTTTGAAGCTCATCCAGCCCAACCCCCTGCAGGGAGCAGGGACATCTGCAATCAATCAGAGCAGGTTGCTCAGAGCCCCAAGGTCCAACCTGACCTGGAATGGTGCCAGGGATGGAGCTTCTGCCACCTCTGGGCAACCTGGGCCAGGATCTCACCACCCTCAGCGTAAACAATTTCTTTCTTAGGTCTGGTCTGATAAGACACATACCATGAAGAAAAGTGGAGCTGCAATATAAAACAGGGTGTGTTGCATTTACAAATGCAACCAGAACCATGAATGATCACATTGCTATCTTTCGCTGACTTTCATGTCAATTTAACGATCTTGGGCTGATTGTTTATAGACTCTCTGTGGCAGAGGTGAAAACTGAACTTGGACCTCTGTGAGTCAGGACTGTAATGATGAGGTCATTTTCCTTTCGGGCATAGAAGTGTCAAACTCGTTCACTTAATAACAAGGCAATAGCACAGTGAGAGGGAGAAAGAGGTGTATTGGCTTACATTTGAATCCATAACAAATTCCAAGTAACTTTAACAAATTTGCGTACTCCAAGCAATGGGGGTGGGCTGTGGAGATGCGTAAACTCTTATATAGGAGGTGGCGTATTTGTTCTGGCGACGAGAGGATCAGAGTTTGGTGGTAGTGGCCGAGGGCTCAAGCATGCGTCTCTGATTAGATTTAACCACCAAAAACATGGGACTGTTTTTCTTTTGCTGTTCTGCTGTGCAATGGTACTGTGCGTCTGCTTCCCTCTTTCAGCTGGTAATTCAAACACAGAGAAATGAAGGACAGCGAAGGCATCAGAGGGGCTTCAGGCTTTTCTCTCCGGCCACCAGACTGGCTCAGGTTCCTGCGGATCCCCCAGCACTTCCCGTAGTTTCTCTCAGGTGTGGTGCTAGGAAAATGCAAAGGATAGCTCTAGTAAAATTGTTCACCACAACCGGCCATCTGAAATGGTCATCAACAGCTGGTGCGCACAGCTGGAATCTCACAACCCCTCTTAGCGTGTGATTTAGTGAGGAAATGCCAGAGCGTGAT